>NW_026424857.1:0-295 GCF_001194135.2 Octopus bimaculoides
CCGGAACCATGTGGTTCGTTAGCAAGCTACTTACCACACAGCCACTCCTGGATGCTATTTCTAGCAAGCACGAGGACCATGTAGAGGTTTTTCCACCATAACACAAAATCCTACAGTTCAACACACAACCTGACAAACTTATCTCTTCACATTCTACTTCTTCCATACCTGCGCCCCTCATCTCACTTATAACATCCTACTACTTGTGCACATCCTGTCTTACCCTGCCTCTTCATAACTTTTCGGGCTCTACAACCGTCATCCTCTTCCCCCTCCTCCTCCTCCTCCTCCTCCT
>NW_026424858.1:0-694 GCF_001194135.2 Octopus bimaculoides
CACACACACACACACACACACACACACACACACAAACACACACACAATGGGTTTCTTTCAGTCTCCGTCTGCCAGATCCTCTCATATAGTAGAATGCACTGCCGAAGGTGCCACGAGTGGGACTGAACTCGAAACCTTGTGGTTGGAAAGCAAACTTCTAACACCACCTGCTCCAATATATATATAGTATATTCCAGGACTGTGCAATAAATCTATTATGTGTAGTCCGCACAGCATGGAGGTGTAACTCCACGGAAATGAACGCAAATAAATAAACA
This sequence comes from Octopus bimaculoides, assembly GCF_001194135.2. Lineage (NCBI taxonomy): Eukaryota > Metazoa > Mollusca > Cephalopoda > Octopoda > Octopodidae > Octopus > Octopus bimaculoides. The sequence goes on from NW_026424858.1 coordinate 279, forward strand.
AATAAATACACAAATAACAAATAAGACAAAGCAAGATAAAGAAAAACAAAAAAGAACATTTCAGAACAATAAAATATATAAATAAATATAACAAACATGGCTGACATCTGGAAGTTTCTATAGCTACAGGTTTGTTTTAGCAGAGATGGCAAAAAAAAAAAATCAAGTATTGTTCTTGGTGAGTTTTTTTTTATAATGTTGATATATATAGGTGTATGTACCTATATATATCAACAATATATATATATATGCACCCCCCCCCATATGTGTATGCATACATATATATACACTCATTAATGCATACGAATATATATATATATATATATATATATGCACGTATGAATATGTATATAATGTGTATTTATATATAGATAGATATACATACTTATATGCTTATATATCTATATTTATCCACC
>NW_026424859.1:0-691 GCF_001194135.2 Octopus bimaculoides
ATAATAATAATAATAATAATAATAATAATAATAATAATAAATATTGTAATACTATCAATATTATTATTACTATTATCATTATTATTTTTACTATTCCTATGCTTTTCTTTTGCTCTTTTTTTTCAATGATTACTGGTTTTATAAAATAAGTATTTCAAGTTTTCATAAAATCAAATTTATCGTATAATGAGAAATGGAGCCTAAACGTAACGCTGTGTGACACGTAATTTGTGAATTCCCGATGTCAGGGGGAAAATGGCTGATAACATTCTTACAGATATTACCATAATATCAGTGAAGGAAAAATAACTGATTCAGTAAACTGTACACTGAATTATGATTCTTGAAGAAGAGACTCGTTGTCATTTTTATCTTTCATATATATATATATATATGCACATATATACATATATCGATATAAATATATATATATATATTTACACACATATATATGCATATATCTATGTGCATATACATATATATATACACAGGCTAATATAAGTATATGCATGTATGCATATATATGTGTTTGTGTGTATATATATATATATATATATATATACACATAAACGTACATGTATATAAATATGTGTAAATATGTATATATATATACACACACACACATATATATAGACGTATGTATATACTCACACCCGTATAATACATATATATTCATATATTTATGGATATA
>NW_026424860.1:0-671 GCF_001194135.2 Octopus bimaculoides
ATATATACACATATATACGCACACAAACACACATGTATAGTTTCAATCTTCTTTCTTGTATTTTAATCTTCTGCAGAAACTTAAAATGATATAAGATGCAACGTAAATTAAAAGGAGGAAAATAAGAGGTAGAAAGAAATTAGGAAAACAAAATGATGGAAAAATATTCATTTGTGAAATTCATTGCTGCTTTCATTCTTTGGCTCATAACAGAAACCTTTTACAAGGTAGATGGAAAGAAGATGCTGATAAATGACTGTAAAAAAATATACGCAATTTTAAACTATATAAAGAAAACAAATCGGCTGAAGAATCAGATTTTATGGTGTGGTGTCTGAACATGATAGTTATACAATACATACAATAACAGTAACGATGTATTGTATGTGTATACAATAAATTATATGCTCGTATGTAGACAACGCTCGGAAGTGGTATTTTCACAGATACCACACACGCCTATATAGGTAGATAGATATTGACACTGACATATGAATATACATATGTATATATATATATATATATATGTGTCTGTGTGTATGCATATGACAACACATACATACGCACAGACACAAACATACACAAATACACACACAAACACATACACACACACATATATAAATATATGTAAAGGCATTAATTTTATATATATATATATATATGTATATATA
>NW_026424861.1:0-395 GCF_001194135.2 Octopus bimaculoides
TTTCTATACAATTCGGTACGGAACAAATGCCACATAAGGTCTTTTCATTCGAAAAAGCCGTCCTCCCATGCCCCACCCGCTAAACGACAGGTTTCAGCGCAGGTTTCTTTGACTATTTTCTACTGTCAACGTAATCATTCACCCGAGTTAATGTTAGAAGATACCCAGAACCACGTGGATGAAAACCAAACTTCTTAGTCACACAATCTGAGTCTATATTTTAGAAGTGAGGTTGAAAAACTCGCCTAAGATAATATTTGTGTCTCAAGAATGTGTTATTTATGTAGCATCGTTTCAGATGGATCTTGAATATTTGGGTAACTTACACCCTTGAGAAGCACTAACTGCAGTGTTTGTTAGCTTTCAGAACATGCTCCTCATCCGTCCTCAACACA
>NW_026424862.1:0-332 GCF_001194135.2 Octopus bimaculoides
TCTGCTACAATCACCATTACTACCAGATGGCATGATTTCATCCTGCCTGGACTCTTCAGTAGAAGACATCTAGTAGTGACATAACAGCCAAATCTATCAACCATGTATAGAATATCAGTATCTGTGAAGGCACTGATTTTGCAAAGAGCCAGGAAGCTTATGGAAAAAGTAATTAATAGCAACAGAAGCAGTAGTAATACCAAAAGGCAATTATTATATCCAACTAAATGTGGATGTTGTGTTAGAACACCAAATACTGCGTTATTTATTGTGAGAGGACGTCTCATATGGATGCCTGGTGCATAAAAGCACTCATATTTATATTGTTAGCA
>NW_026424863.1:0-481 GCF_001194135.2 Octopus bimaculoides
GCAATCAAAACTAATATAAATTAAAAAACATGGATCTGTTTCATTGGTCGGTTCAAATAACGGTCTTAGGTATGCATTGAACAAAATAAACAAAACAAATGAAATCAATATAGATTCATCCTATTTTTTAAAAAAATCAAAGAAAACCTTAAATTGAAAAGTGGGTTCAAAATACATATTGTAAATAATTATATTCGAATTATCGCTCAATTAACACATCAAAATTAAAATATAAAATTTACGCTGCATTAAATGAAAAATAAAAATTTTACAACAGTATATACGCATACTAGACTATCTAAAACATACATATATACACCAAAATACACAGATACATACGCACAGACAATATACGTATACGTTTTTTAAAATTTATATTAGTTTTAGATTACGTCGTCATTTCTCTCCCATTTTTAACAAAACTGTCCGAAGAACGGGAACGTGAAACTCTGAGTAACAGCATTTTGTTATATTTCTGCTG
>NW_026424864.1:0-164 GCF_001194135.2 Octopus bimaculoides
TCCATCTACTAACACCAGTGACAACAACATGAAAGTTAACACCACCACCACCACCACCATCACCACCAACAACAACAACAACAACAAAAACAACAACAACAGCAAGGACGCAAAGTTATCGGCCGTCAGCACTGACACCATCACCTGTTCAACAAACTCTGCTG
>NW_026424864.1:174-374 GCF_001194135.2 Octopus bimaculoides
AAGGACGCAAAGTTATCGGCCGTCAGCACTGACACCATCACCTGTTCAACAAACTCTGCTGCCACTACCACCACCTTTGAACCAGGCAGTACATACACAAACATATACAAAAATATTCAAAAGAACATGTACGCCAGCACAACAAAAACTAATTTCGCAAATGCTCTAAAGGAAAAAAGAACAATAGTGACATTCACACA
>NW_026424865.1:0-265 GCF_001194135.2 Octopus bimaculoides
TGAATACCGATCTGCTAGACTTAAGAAACTACGCTACGAGCAATGTTTACTTTCTGAGAACTCGGTGACGGTGTTGTCTCAAAAAACTGACCCTAAACAGACATATCCGTCCCCTAATGTCAACGCAAAAGCTCGTTATGCCTCAATGATAACAAAGCAGATCACAAACCAGATTGATCGTCGACTGAATCATAAAGGGCCACTTACTCGATATAAATCTGCTAGCCTTAAGAAGCTACGTCACGAAAGCTCGGAGACGGTGTTG
>NW_026424866.1:0-593 GCF_001194135.2 Octopus bimaculoides
ATATATATGTATATACATACATAAATATGTATGGATTATATACATATGTATATAAGTGCGTGTATGTGTGTGTGAAAGAGAGATAATGTGTATGTGTGAGAGAATGTGTGTGTGTATGTATTTATATCATTCACTTGCATTCCAGCTATCTATATTTTCTCTCTCTTCAGACATTTTGTTTATTTGCTGTGTTACATCTTTGTTTTATAGTTTGTATGGTTTTGGAGTTATTTTTCTTATATGCATATATATTTTTTCTTGTTACTGCATTGTATTAAACTGACTGCACAATTTATAAAACTGTTCTAAACTAGATTACGGGGCAGTAGAAACCAATCACAAATGCAATGCACAATTTCATTCCTATATAATTTGAAAGACGGGATTTTGAATGTTATTAGACGAGACGTATTCTGGATGGTGAAGGAGGCATTGACTGGAAATCCACTGTGTCAATATAGAGAATTGAGAAATACGAGAGAGCAAAGGTTTCAAATCTAAAGCACACAAAAAGAAATTATAGTGTGTGCATGTGTACGTGCGCATGTATGTATGCATGCATGTATGTATGTATATATATATATATATATATA
>NW_026424867.1:0-276 GCF_001194135.2 Octopus bimaculoides
TTGTTACTGAATATATTAGTGTTATTTAATTTCTGAATGGTTTTGCTGCCATTTGTTTATGCTTTTTGATTTCTTTATCCATCAGTTTCTAGTAAGATAGAGATGCAAGTAAAATTAATAAGAGGAAACGAAAATAAACTTTGGAAACAGCAATGCAGCCATAACTTACATGGAAACCATGAGTGTGCTTTAAAGGGAAATAATCAGAGAAAGACTTGAAAGTGACTGTAAGATTGTAATACTTCATGTGAAGTAAAGTAAATGTAACAAATAATC
>NW_026424868.1:0-284 GCF_001194135.2 Octopus bimaculoides
ATATATATATATATACACATATATATACATATATATGTATATATATATATGTGTGTATATATGTTGTGTAGTTATCAGTTAGAGGGGTTTAATACTTCTAAGGGATAATTAAATCCAAAGTCTCTCCTGGTTATTACCTGGGTAGGTACAGTCAATTAGCCGCACACTGACAAAAGGAAACAAATAACAATGGAAGCTTCTTTAAAAGATATACCCATCCCACCCAAAAATGTGTATCTTAAAGAAGTCATCAGTAAAATAACTGACTTCACCCACCGCTTACG
>NW_026424870.1:0-358 GCF_001194135.2 Octopus bimaculoides
GTATGTGTGTGTATGTGTGTGTCTGTGTGTGTGTGCATGCGTGTGTATGCATGCATGTGTCTCTTTGTGTCTGTGTGTCTTTCATCACCACTTGACAATCGGTGTGGGTGTGTTAACATCCTCATAACTTAACAGTTCAGCAAAAGACTCCAATAGAATAAGTACCAGGTTACGTCCCTGTAACTTAGCAATTCAGCCCAATAGTATAAGTACAAGGGTTGATTCATTCGGCAAAAAATGCTTCAAGGTGTAGCCCCAGCATGGTCACAGTCTAATGACTGCAAACAAGTAAAAAGATAAAATATAAACGATAAAGCATACTCTTCCCTATTGTGACACAAAAGTTGTGGGTCTACAT
>NW_026424871.1:0-207 GCF_001194135.2 Octopus bimaculoides
GGGGGAAGGTGGGTATGGGAGGGGGAGAAAGAGAGGAAGAGAAAGAGAGTCAGAGAGAAGAGAGTGAGAGAGAAGGAAAGAGAGAAGAAAAGAGAGAAGAGAGTGAGAGAGTAAGAGAGTAAGGGTGAGAGAGTAAGAGAGTAAGTGTGAGGTGGGAGCTGAAAAGTTCCTGGCTCTGGGTAAAAGAAAATACAAGAGGATCAGTTA
>NW_026424872.1:0-279 GCF_001194135.2 Octopus bimaculoides
TAAAAAAAGTCAGTAACACTGTCCCGTATAGGACGCCATACTTGGTTGGTAGTTATATGTTATGATTCCGTATTGCTACTGACTTTTCCATGTTTCTGACACTCGGAAAAAATGGAAAAGTCTTTCACGTTTCGAGCCTATGCTCTTCGACAGAAAGGAATAAGAGAAAACAAACAGAGAAGATGAAAAAAAAACGTGTTAAGTTCAGTGGTCCAACATGGCGATATATATGCATATGTGTGTGTGTGTGCGCACACACACACACACACACACACACAC
>NW_026424873.1:0-282 GCF_001194135.2 Octopus bimaculoides
TATTGCATGTATATATATATTGCATGTATATATATGCGCGTTGTAGGTGTGTGTGCGTGTGTGTTTACTTGTGCCTGTGTGGACATCTGTCTGTTTATGCTTTGGTATGTTTAAATGAACGAAATGCAGAAAATCTTTGGCGTGTTACACCATGCACACGAACAAACAGTAGGTATGGAAACGTATGTGAGCATGTGTGCCTCTCCAGATGAACGGTGTGTATCGACATATGACCAAACAGCTGGTGTCGTTTGCTAATCTGTTTGAAATTGCTTGAATATG
>NW_026424874.1:0-339 GCF_001194135.2 Octopus bimaculoides
GATCGGATCAACTGGAACCCTCGACGTCGTAAGCGACGGAGTACCAACGACAAATGTATTTCAAAGGGCCAGCCTTGTCACACAGTGTCACGCTGAATATCCCCGAGAACTACGTTAAGGGTACACGTGTCTGTGGAGTGCTCAGCCACTTGCACGTTAATTTCACGAGCAAGCTGTTCCGTTGATCGAATCAACTGGAACCCTCGACGTCGTAAGCGACGGAGTGCCAACAACAACATTAGATAAAATATAAACAGAGGTGTGAGAAAGTTATTATAAGAGGAGTAAAATTGTAATTTATAAAATCAATATATCTTAAGATTATTTTAGTTATGTAAG
>NW_026424875.1:0-271 GCF_001194135.2 Octopus bimaculoides
ATATAGGTGTGTGTATATATAAACTTACTGTTAATAAAAGTCAAGTGCGCGTTGCGTACCGTTACTTAATAAATGAAAAAATGCATTGTAAATAAATGACTAAGTGTACAACCGGGAGACAGATAGACACAGGAGGTCCCTATTTCTTCATTGGTTATCAACCAAATGGTAATACTCCGTTTCCTGTCTCCTGTCCGGTTGTACATTTAGTTTACGTATACGTTTTTTATCTGTCGTTGTTCATTTACAATGCATTTTGCCATTATATATA
>NW_026424876.1:0-399 GCF_001194135.2 Octopus bimaculoides
CAAATACAAGCACACATACACACACACATACATACACATGCACACATATACGAGAGGGTGCTCAAAGGTTCCTGGCTTTAAGGGTTTCGCGAAAGGCCTGGTTTGAGACACAACCGTCCAAGTTCTTTTACAGGGCTTAGAAAACCTGAAGGACCGGTGCAGTTAGTGTGTTAATCTGGGAGGAGAGTAAGTTGAATACAATCATAATTAACTGATCTTTCTGTATTTTCTTTTATTCAAAGCCAGGAATATTTCAGCACCTCTCGCACGCGCACACAAACGCGCGCACACATACACACACACACACACAGACACACAGACACACAGGCACACAGACACACACACACACACACGCACACACACACACACAGACACAGACACACAGACACACACACACAC
>NW_026424877.1:0-365 GCF_001194135.2 Octopus bimaculoides
AAGATGTTTGTAAGCCATTAAAGAACACAGAAAAACAGTTAGTTTCACTCGAACATGTAAATTTCATTTGTGCCAATATATTTATTTTACTCTAGGCCCAAGGCCCTAAATTTTGGTGGGAGGGGGTCAGTCGATTAGATCGACCCCAGTACGCAACTGGTACTTAGTATATCGATCCCGAATGATGAAAGGCAAAGTCAGCCTCGGTGGGTGTCAATATATTTTTGTCGCTTTGAAAACGCGATCTCTTCACTGACAAAACTTCGCGCTGCATCATTTTTGTGAAATTTTGTCAGTGAACAGGTCACGGTTTCGAAGCGAGGAAATTATTTTAACATAAATGAAATTTAAATGTTGAAGTGAAA
>NW_026424878.1:0-227 GCF_001194135.2 Octopus bimaculoides
CATACAAATCTGCACATACATACATACATACATACATGCATACATACATATATACACACATGCATACATACATAGAAAATACCATATTGATGTTGTTGAAATTCCAGTGAAGGAGTCTTGGATCTAGGTTGGAAACCGGCTCTTTCTCTATTGACATGTAATCTTGAAATAAAACTGAATACATGCATACATGCATACATACATACATACATGCATACATACATACA
>NW_026424879.1:0-1072 GCF_001194135.2 Octopus bimaculoides
AGACAGTGATGACGATGAAAATCAGCCCGACAAAACTGAATTGGTTAATACAGTGAATGCCTTAAATGCTCGCTTTGGAGACCTGAGCACATGCTATGACCTCATTGTAAAGCAAGGTGCTGCATTCCAACGTGCCCTTAATGAGCACGAGCAGATCGACAGTGCTGCAGATTCTACTAGCAAAATAAAAGCCATCAATGAACGAGCAACTTTATTTAGGATTGCTTCAAATGCTATGTTAAATGTAAGTATTGTATTGTTGTTTCACTCACATTTCACAATTCATGTGACATTTCCTTCATTTGATAATTAATTAAAAATGATAAAATTTAAATGTTACTAAATTTAGTTGATCTTTTCTCTCATGTATTTTGTATTGTTTTGAAAATCATTCAATCAAATTATTGTTACATTTATTTTATAAATATAATATAATATAATATTTATATTTATATATATATATATACACACACACACACACATACACACACACACACAGTGTTTTCTTTTTGTTTGCTTTTGTCGATACTTGGGTTTCATTCACTCAATTCAACACTACTTAAGTATTCTATAACTAATTACCAGCTAATTCCTTAACTTACTTTGCTATGTTCCAAGAGAGCCATTCTTGGATTCGTGCTTGTCTCTTTCTTGCCCCTCTCTTTTTTTTCTCCAGCCTCTACAGGTTTGTGGTTCCTTATGTTAAACCCTGCCACCACTCTCATTTCTCATTAATTTCGCCATGTTAGAAAATTTCTTTCAATGTCTATGTGAAATTTTGAAAGTATTTTTTTCTAATAGCCATGCCAAAGCAGACATTGGCGCTTGATGCAGTCCTCCAGCTCATCGGAGCTTGTCATACTACCCAACCCATGCAAGCATGGGAAGACAGACAATAAACGATTATGCTGATAACAATGATAATACACCTGTTCATCAATTTCTGTTAATTGTAATTACTTTATTGGTAAACTATTGATTTTTGCAAGGTTTAATATTTTATTATTTAGCAGTATCATGGACCATGATCTATTTTGAATGTTTATGTTTGGTTAAACACACACAGACATGG
>NW_026424880.1:0-222 GCF_001194135.2 Octopus bimaculoides
TATTATTTTAACTTCATCCCACAGGGGAGGTGGTCTCCATTTTTCATACATGATCAGCTATACCCGATTTATCAACATCTCCCCGTGTCACTGCTTTGCGATGTTCCTCTACCCTTATTTTGAGGGGGCGGCGGCATGCTTCACTTTTGTATAACCTACCACAGCTGCATGGGATGAAATACACGCAGTCTTTGGTCATATTCTCTTCTATTGGTGGTTTTA
>NW_026424881.1:0-302 GCF_001194135.2 Octopus bimaculoides
ATATATATATATATATATATATATATATATATACATGCATGTATACATGTACTCATATGCATGTAGTCCACTCTGTAAGCTGGTTGGTATTAGGAAGGGCATCCAACCATAAAAAACCCTGCCAAAACAGACAGTGAAGCCTGATGCAGTCTTTTGCCGAGCTAGCTCCTTGTCAAACCGTCAAACCTATTCCAGCATGGCAAACAGACGTTAAAGAAATAGGAGACAGAGAAAAAGAAGGTGGAGTAAAAAATTCACCAACAATCCACATGTAGTTACATATATATATATATATATATATA
>NW_026424882.1:0-214 GCF_001194135.2 Octopus bimaculoides
AATAATTAACAATTTTGCCAAGTAGTTTAGTATGCAAAAAAACCTTTATCGGTAAACCATTTGTGTTTATAATTATATATATATATATACATATATTCATACATACATACATACATACAGGGTATGATGGCTACAATAGGACATACTTTATAAGAAAATTTAATTTTATATATATATATATATAAATATATATATATATAAATATATATATATA
>NW_026424883.1:0-1262 GCF_001194135.2 Octopus bimaculoides
TTATATTAACAATCGAGGTTACAAATAAACAGTACATTAGGAATTTGGGAATAAACAGAAACTTACAGCTGTTTCGGCCTAGCATTGGCATGCCCCATTCTATCCAAATAGCTCCTGCCAGAGTAATTAGCAGATGAAATGCTGAAATCGGGGTACATGCATGATCCGCTAGGCCTCTTCAGAGATTTACAAAAATTCAACACAAATATAAAATAAAAAATAAATAATAAAAATAAGAGTAAAATAGAAATGAAAATAAGAATACAGTAAAAATAAAATAAATAAATGAAAAATGAAAATATAAAAATATAAGGCACATAAAAAGCCTATAAACAGTATATAAGGTCATACAAATAGTTATAGACACTCCAATACACATGTTTGTGTCTGTGTTCATAACCATACTTGGATATCAAAGGATTCAAAAGCATATATATATGTGAGTACATATGTGTGTCCAGATGTACATCACTAGTCACCGCTACCACATTTGAGGGGGAATATACATATATATATATATATCTATCCCCTCACACATACGCACACATATATGTATACATAGACAATCCCATATGTACATGGTCCCTGGCACCAATGTTATTCGTTGTGTTTTGAAGGCTGAGTGCGTGCGTGTCAGTTCTTTCTCTCCAGAGAAGTTAGTATTAATAACTCCAGCACGACCGCACTCACTTGGCTGATACACATAAATGAATAAATATATATATATATATATATATATATATATATATATACACACACACATATATATATATTTTAACTGAGTATTCAGTTAAAATATGCGTTTTACTCCATTTACTAAATTTATATATACTCAAGTACCTAAAATAACAAGGAGTTTCTACCTCATAAACAGGAGTTACATCACAGTCATTTTGTGATCTTTGCTACCCTGGTATCTATTAACCAATTTATTTTGTCCGAGTTAATTATTAAACTAGGAGAAAAAAAATACATATAATAAAATATCTACTTTAGGACTTATTGCGGTGAAATCTCTTGCTATATTGGTAACGATTACATGTTTTTCTCATCATCAAATTTTATCGCTCCTTCCTTTAAAATTACGATTTAAGCTTAGCCGTCTTTCTTTCAACTATGCCTCTGATATAGCATTTTGTACAATTTCATCCTAAATTCACACTTATTTATTTTATTCTCTTTACTTAAGTTTTATCGTTCCTTTAAACTTATGATTTAAGCGTTGCTGTCTCTCAAATATGTTTAAGCATTTAAAACCTACG
>NW_026424884.1:0-711 GCF_001194135.2 Octopus bimaculoides
AACTGTTTAAATATCAAACAATTTGGTGACAAGATATTTTTCTCTCACCATATCTTTATCCTACATCAACATATTAATATGGAGTGCACTAAATATATTTTCTCTCTATCTCCGATATTATTTATCTGAGAATTATTCCACACTATCTGGAATTATTATAAACTTTATTACAAACCAATGATGATGTCTCTAAGTAGCTGCGTGAACTAAACATATTAAATAATGAATGCATATGAGAGAGCCACGGCTAGAAAGTCTTCAGCAACTGATTTATTAGAGAGGATAAAAGTAATTTTAATGTTGTAATATTTCGAATTTTATAAGTTATAGTATGACGTTATATGACTTAAACATATTAAATTTGAAAAGACTATATATTTAATATATTTTTTATGGATTACATATAAATACAGTATTTGAAACAATACCCCAGGTTATAATTTGTGAAATAAAGAAATATTTCTGTAGAATTATCGTTTTAAACACTTTAGTAGTTTATATTAAAACTCTAAAGAACTTTATAGAAAAATCTTAAAATTCGAAAAAGGAAAAAAATTACTTTTAATTTTAAATGAAATACAATAAATGTTTATCCCTAAACAAAGTGAAACATAAATACTATAAATAAAATTAAAGAATTAAGAAACGCTATTGGTTTTATAAAAATGATGTTTACAGTTTGATAAAATATAAAAAAATTTTTTTTTTGTT
>NW_026424884.1:721-5514 GCF_001194135.2 Octopus bimaculoides
AGCTCGTATATATTTATAAATATAATTATAATTATAATTAATTATATCTATCTATATATATATATATACATATATACGACAGTATTCTTTCAGTTTCTGTCTACCAAATCCACTCACAAGGCTTTGGTCGGCCCGAGGCTATAGTAGAAGACACTTGCCCAAGGTGCCATGCAGTGGGACTGAACCCAGAACCATGTGGTTGCACACAGCCACTCCTGCGCCTATATGCTCATATATATTTAAATGATAAACTTCTGGAAAGATTTTTACAGTTCCAGTGATGGATTGGATCTGTACACTTCGAATTCGCTTTCTCCTTTATGGTTCAAGTCTTATTGGACCCATTATTTTGCACAGGCGTTGCTGACTAATTTTCATCGACAGTGCTGCTATCTTTACACACTTTTATTCCATTCTAAAGTAGTGCGATGATGGGAAGGTGGCGAAATATGCTGATCTGACTGGTTGGCAGCCTGTAGTTAGTGATATACACGTAGATCTCCTTATCGTTCGAGACAGCGATGAGTTTTGGTTGCTGCATGGGTGTCTAAGCAGCTGAAATCGGGGGAGACTAGAGAGATTCTAGACAAGGTGAAGTCAAATTGCCTGTGCTTATCTATCTGATCAGTTTAGTGCGATTGACAGATGTCTGTCTTGTGCTCAGAAAACAGAAAATATAAAATCAAATGGATTATGAAATTTTTATGCCAGAATGCTAGACGACAAAAGTGAATTTAGAACTGAAAGACGTTCTATACTTGTTTCTCGCAAACTAAACCAATATACCTGAGACATAGCTGTTCTCTCAGAGATTCATTTGGAAGGTGATGAATAGTTTGAAGTGGTTACATGATTGTTTTCTTGGAAGAGGGAACCGAAGAAGGTGTGCAGGGAGCCTGCTGTTAGATTTGCAGTTGGATATGAATTCCACAAGAAGACAGATGAACTTATTATCCACATAAATCACCGATTGGTGACTATGGCTCAGCATTTATTCAATGATGGCCGAGCTGCTACCCGGGGACTTATTCTTTGTAAGCCTAATACTTATTCTATCAGTCTATTTTGCTGAACCGCTAAGTTACGGGGACGTAAACACACCAGCATCGGTTGTCAAGTGATGTTAGAGGGACAAACACAAACACATAAACATATACACACAGACACACACATATATACATATATACATATACACACACACACACACATACATATACATATATACGACGGGCTTCATTCAGTTTCCGTCTACCAAATCTACTCACAAGGCTTTGGTCGGCCCGAGGTTATAGTAGAAGACACTTGCCCAAGATGCCATGCAATGGGACTGAACCCGGAACCATGTGGTCGGTAAGCAAACTACTTACCACACATCCACTCCTGTGCCTATGTGTATACTTTTCTTCTTTTTTTTTATTATCCCATTACATGTAAACCCCCAGGTGTGCCTGTACCATCTTTTTTTCTGTTGTCATTCCATAGTGTTGGCATAGCTCCCAGTGTATATAGGTCCCAACTTTGTTATGTCTGTGGATATATTCCTTCTTAGCCAGGACTGGGAGGCCAGAGGCAATACGATATATTGTTTCTTCCCCGTTACCACATATTCTGCAGTTACTTGTATTTTATTTTCATTATGTATTTTTGGTGATTTCTGCTGAGGAGGTTTTGATCTTGTACTGTAATTCTTCTTCTTCTTCTTCTTCTTCTTCTTCTCCTTCTCCTTCTCCTTCTTCTTCTTCTTCTTCTTATAATAATAATAATAATAATAATAATACAGCTACAACAACATGTGGATGGTACTTAACTACAACAAATTTTAACCAAACAAAGCACTTCCAAACGCTGACCTGTTATTGGTGCTGGAGCAATTGCCGTAAGTGTTACAACTAATGGTCATAGTTTACCAATTGAAATGTATAGAAGGTGAAATGTAGGTACTCAACCACAATGTATATGGGGGAGACTGCCTAGAGTATAGCAGAAAGAATGGAAATACATTGGGACGAATTCTATGATAAGAAACATCAGTACACTGTCATTATACTAAGGATAAACATGACAGTTCGTTTTGAAACATCTATGATGCATCCTTATAGTAGGTATGGGAGATTACATTAATAAATGAATTGAAACCATTACTTAATTAAAAAAAAATACTGTTAAAATGTAGCAACTACAGCCATCACCTTAATGCATTAAACACAAATTTATGTGTATTGTGCATGTGTGCAACTAAATACTTTCTGTGTGTGGTCGAAATGGAGTTAATCAGTGGAGGATGGTGTGCACAATATGGAGTTTTACTGCATATTTGGCTTTGAGAAAAAATATGCTTTTTCACTAATGTTCACAACCTTACAAGAACTATATCAGTTAAGCAAATGCATGAAAACATAACTTAATCTGGACGCTATTTCAGAAAATTATCAACGTTCTCTTTGAGCATATAAAAGACAAATGTAGCTGGGATAAATTATTCTTTATTCATTATTCTTTATTCATTATTCTTTATTTATCATTCTTTATTCATTATTCTTTATTTATCATTCTTTATTCATTATTCTTTATTCATTATTCTTTATTCTTTATTCATTATTCTTTATTTATCATTCTTTATTCATTATTCTTTATTCATTATTCTTTATTTATCGTTCTTTATTCATCATTCTTTATTCATTATTCATCATTCTTTATTCATCATTCTTTATTCTTTATTCATCATTCTTTATTCATCATTCCTTATTCATTATTCATTATTCCTTATTCTTTAGTCATTATTCTTTATTCATTATTCTTTATTCTTTATTTATTATTCTTTATTCATTCACAGGGGTTACATCATGTTCCAAGATATGACCAGGAAGTTGAAGAATGACACCTACTGGGGAAGCTACAATGTACCGTGAGTAAAAGCCCCCTCTATTTGTAGGGCTTCTTCTTTTACTCTTTTGTTTGTTTCAGCCACTGGACTGTGGCCATTCTGGGGCATTGTCTCGAAAGGGTTTTTAGTTGAAAAAGTAGCAGCCCAGTATTTTTTATTTTTCAAGTCTGGTACTTATTCTATTAATCTCATTTGCCAAGCTGCTAAGTTGATCACATTGACCTCAGTGCGAAACTGGTACTTATTATTTAATCAACCCTGAAAGGATGAAAGGCAAACTCAACCTCGGCGGGAATTTGAACTCAGAATGTAGAGACGGATAGAAACCTGCAAAGTATTTTGCCCAGCGTGCTAACGGTTCTGCCAGCCTGCCACCTTCAATAATAACAACAACAACAACAACAACAACAACAATAATAATAATAATAATAATAATAATAATAATAATGGTGATGATGATGATAAATGCCCTGATGTAGTATCAGGCAGTGGCTCTCATGGCTTCTCATCTTAACTGATCGGAAGTGCTATCATATACATTGTTTTGTTTTGGTATAAAAAGATGGGTTACAGCAAATATTCTGCTTAATACCACAGATTTGCTTGTCAGTTGTTTGACTGTAACCAGTTGAGCATGTCCCTTGGTGGCTGACGATATGTGCATCTCTGATCACGAGCAGAAGTAGTGGGGGAGCATCATAGCCGTGTGTTGAGAGGAATTCTTTGGAAACCTCAATGTTTTGTTGAACATCCTTAAGCAACTCTTATTCAGGGACCTTTTGAGCAGGATGGGCTACACAACCCGAAGAAAATTCTAACCGGGCCCCACCTGCAAGGTCATGCACTTTTCATCTTGATATGAGATCACCATGTCACGCACATATGGTTGTGATGCATGTATCTGGTGTTCCCTTATCAGACAAATAGTGACTCTTGTGAATTTTCCAAAAATTGTCCCCGTACCATCACAAAAAATATTTTCAACTCAAATTCTGATACAATCAGAAAGTACACTTGAAAGTACATCTGAAGCATATTTGCAGGAAATTTGATTCAAAATTATCCATTTTTCTGGAAGTTATCAGGAAACAAAGTTGAGTGGGGTGCATATGTGGAGGTTTGCCAAATGAATAGTGAGGTAGATTTGTTGAACTAAAAACCCTTTGAGGTAGGGTCCCAGAATAGCTGCCATCCAATGAATGGATACAAATAAAGGGTGCATACATGTGTTTGTGTTCTGTGTCTGTGACTATGTGTGTTTCTGTGTGTGTGCGTGTGTCCGTGTGCATGCATCTGTGTGTATGTAACTGTGTGTACATCTGCATGTGTGTGTGTGTGTGTTCTGTGTCTGTGACTATGTGTGTTTCTGTGTGTGTGTGTGTGTCCGTGTGCATGCATCTGTGTGTATGTGACTGTGTGTACATCTGCATGTGTGTGTGTGTTCTGTGTCTGTGACTGTGTGTTTCTGTGTGTGTGTGAGTATCCGTGTGCATGCATCTGTGTATATGTGACTGTGTGTACGTCTGCATGTGTGTCTGTGTTCTGTGTCTGTGACTATGTGTGTTTCTCTGTGTGTGTGTGTGTGTGTCCGTGTGCATGCATCTGTGTGCATGCATCTGGACTGGCTCATGTGCGGGCAACAGATGAATTCTTTCGAGCGGGATCGTGCCAGAGTCCCTGGACTGGCTCATGTACGGGCGACACATGATATCTTTCAAGCGAGGTCGTTTCCGGTGCCCCTGGACTGGCTCATGTGCGGGCGCCACATGAAATCTGTCGAGCGGGATCGTTGCCAGTGCCCCTGGACTGGCTCTTGTGCGGGTGACACATGAGGCTTTTCGAGCGAGATCGTTGCCGGTGCCCCTGGACTGGCTCATGTGCGGGCGCCACATGAAATCTGTCGAGCGGG
>NW_026424884.1:14085-15184 GCF_001194135.2 Octopus bimaculoides
TCATGGAGGTATTGACATGAAGGTAAGGTTTTTTTTTTATGCTGTTGTCTTTACTGAGGATGGGGGTGAGGTGGGCGATCAGTCTTGGGGGGGGGGGAAGAAAGATGGCTGTGTGAATTGACGTTGTAATAGTAATAGTCGTGGTGGTGGTGGTGGTGAGGATGCTAGTGGTACTGGTAGTAGTATTGGTGGGAGAGGTAGTACCAGTAGTAGTGGCATTGTTGGTGGTGATGGGAATGGTGGCAGTAGTAGTAGTAGTAGCAACGATAGTAATCTATTAGTGTGTCTCTCTCTCACTGATCCAGTAGTAGTAGTAGTAGTAATCTATTAGTGTATGTCTCTCTCACTAATCCAGTAGTAGTAGTAGTAATCTATTACTGTATGTCTCTCTCACTAATCCATTATTCTAATCTGTCTATCTGTCTCTCTTTAATCTATTACTCTGTCTGCCTGTCTCTCCCTTCCTCCCTCTCTCTCTCTCTCTCTCTCTCTCTCACTAATTTATTGCTCTGTCTGTCTGTCTCTTTCTTTGTCTCTCTAATCCATTACTCCGTCTGTCTCTCTCTCAAACACAAATCTATCACTCTGTTTGTCTCTCTTTAACTAATCTATTAATCTGTCTGTCTGTCTCTCTAATCTATTACTCTGTCTGTCTCTATCTCTCTCATTAATCCATTACTCTGTCTTGCTTTCTCTCTCTCTAATCCATTACTCTATCTCTTTGTCTCTCTCTCTCACTAATCCATTATTCTAATCTGTCTATCTGTCTCTCTTTAATCTATTACTGTCTGCCTGTCTCTCTCTCTCTCTCTCTCTCTCTCTCCAATCCATTACTCTGTCAGTCTGTCTGTCTCTCTCTCTGTTCCATTACTATCTGTATATCTGTCTCTCTTTCACTAATCCATTACTCTGTCTCCCTCTCTCTTTTATCCAGTTGACCAATTCCAGTCTTATCAAGAGCCTCAGTTTTGTAGCCATCGCAGGATGATGTTCCTATCTTTCAGTGGAGTACAACATCCTTCAATGAAACAGTACCTCATTTCGGACAACCAGACATCTTTAAATTCCCACCTTACCTTTTCGGAGATGATGTCAAACC
>NW_026424885.1:0-241 GCF_001194135.2 Octopus bimaculoides
CATACATACACACAGATGCACTCACACACACACATATCTATATATATATATATATACATATAAAAATATACATATATATATATATACATACATATAAATATATATATATATATATATATACACACACATACACAGACACACACCTATATATACATATACATACATACATATACATACACATGTGGACATATACACTCACATAAACTTGTATACACAATCATATACACATATGTATATTTAC
>NW_026424886.1:0-280 GCF_001194135.2 Octopus bimaculoides
ATGACATCATATAACTGTGATATCTGTAGAAAGTCCTTCTCTCGAAAAAGGAACCTAATTATGCACAAACATATTCATACAGGAGAGAAACCATATCATTGTGATATCTGTGGTAAATCATTCTCTCGACGTGGTGCCTTAGCTATACACAAACTTATTCATACAGGAGAGAAGCCATATCACTGTGATATCTGTGGTAAATCATTCTCTCAACGTGGTGCCTTAGCTATACACAAACTTATTCATACAGGAGAGAAACTTTATCATTGTGATATCTGTG
>NW_026424887.1:0-255 GCF_001194135.2 Octopus bimaculoides
TGAACATTATTATAGCAACATAGAAGTGGCTGTTTGTCCATGTCTCTCTCCCCCCCTCTATATATACTTAAAGACCACTATCTCACTATTTCCCTCTCTCTCTCTCTCTCTGCCTGTGTATGTATGTATGTATGTATCTATCTATCTATCCATCTCTCTCTCTCTCTCTCTCTGCGTGTGTATTTATGTATGTATGTATGTATGTATCTATCTATCTATCTATCTCTTTCTTTCTCTCTCTAAATCTATCTATCT
>NW_026424888.1:0-378 GCF_001194135.2 Octopus bimaculoides
ACTGGTATTTATTTAATCGACCCTGAAAGGATGAAAAGCAAAGTCGACCTTGGCGGAATGAGAACTCAAAACGTAGCGCTGCGTGAAATACCGCTAAGCATTTCGCTCGTCGCGCTAACGATTCTGCCAGATCAGATCACCACCTTAATGATGATGATGATGATAATAATAATAATAATAATAATAATAATAATCACGATGATGATGGTGGTGGTGGTGATGATGATGGTGATGGTCGTGGTGATTATGATTTAGTTGTTATACAGGAAAAAATATCGCTTTATCGGTCAATAAAAAACAAAACTATATTATTGGAAGGACAACATAATGGGTTAATGTTTCCCTGTCGCTAATAAAATTTCCCGTATATGTGAAGGT
>NW_026424889.1:0-432 GCF_001194135.2 Octopus bimaculoides
TACCTAATCACTTGACAATCGGTGCTGGTATGTTTATACCGCCGTTAACTAGCGGTTCGGCAAAATTAAACCAGTAGAATGAGTACCAGACAAAAAGGTTCACTGGGTTCGATATTTCGACTAAGCTCTCCGATGATTGCAACGAATAAAACCTATCCCTAGGTTATCATTGATTGATAAAATATGAAACAGAAATTACTTATTTACTTTATTAACTAATTATGTAGATATTTATGTATGGCCACTGTGATCAAAGGCGTTCATATCGTGACCATCTCGTCATTTGAGATTTAAGTACAACAATGCACTAAAATAGCAACAATGGACTAAAATAACTGTTGTAATTTAATCAGCCATAGTCTGATATAATATTTCGGAATACAAAAGTTCCTTCTTCAGATATGCCTAGGAATTGATCGATGAATTCCGAGG
>NW_026424890.1:0-275 GCF_001194135.2 Octopus bimaculoides
ACGAAAACATAAAAACGAAAACATAGAAAACGAACTTTTTTTCGAACAACTAAAAAAAGAAACAAAGAATCGTGACATGCAACATAATGAGTATACCCCTTCGTCAGTTGTCCCTGTTTCATCTACTCCGCGTTTCGAATGCGAGGACAATATGCGACTTCGTTGAAACAGTCCTCCCCGCAAAGCAAATTAAATAAAATTTGGGATATTTTGCGGAGGGTGAATGTGTTAACAAGAACAGGACATTGAGAACAAGACAGTAAAAACAAACGGTG
>NW_026424891.1:0-224 GCF_001194135.2 Octopus bimaculoides
ACATATACATACATATATACGCATATATACTTATATATGTATACACATATTATATATGTGTCT
Source organism: Octopus bimaculoides (assembly GCF_001194135.2). Lineage (NCBI taxonomy): Eukaryota > Metazoa > Mollusca > Cephalopoda > Octopoda > Octopodidae > Octopus > Octopus bimaculoides. The sequence goes on from NW_026424891.1 coordinate 64, forward strand.
ATGTATATGTTGATGTATGTATAAAATTTGGGTATATAAGTATAAATTAAGTGCATAAATATTAATGCGGAAGTTGTAATATATACCTATATGTGTGTGTGTGCGCGCTCATGTGTGTGTATGTGTATGTGTGTATGTATGTATGTATGTATGTATGTATG
>NW_026424892.1:0-426 GCF_001194135.2 Octopus bimaculoides
CTACCTAACGTTAACACTATCATCATCAGCAGCATAATCATAGTTGTAATCCACGTTTCCTCTCATACATCATGTAATTATTTACTCTTACTATTTAATATTCTGTTACAAATCTGTTCCATAAATGTATTTAACTGAATTTTATGTTCCAGGTATTTGTACGGGAACAATATCAACAATATCACAGAAGGAGCCTTCCAACATTTGTCCAGTTTAACAACTCTGTAAGTTAAATCGGTCTTCTCTTATAATATTCCATTGACGATATAATTCTAAATATGTAATATCTTCGCATTGAAAATTTTACGATCCTACACCCTCGTTTCTAAGTTTGTATTTCATTGTTTCTGAATGCCTATGAATGTGAGTGTCGGTATATTTCATATATAAGAGCTATACGAGAGTGTGATACTTGAGAAGGAACGT
>NW_026424893.1:0-234 GCF_001194135.2 Octopus bimaculoides
ATATATATATATATATATACACGTACATACGTACATAATTTAGTACCAGTCAAACTGCGTTTACGTTCACCAAACACTCGCACAATATACACACGCGCAAACATACAGACAAATATTTACATGTTAGAATGTACATAAGTCTACGTTCATACACGCATACGTATATAACCAGGCACACAGACACAGAAATACACACACATGTATACACGCACGGAAATATATATATATATATAT
>NW_026424894.1:0-221 GCF_001194135.2 Octopus bimaculoides
AAAGAGAATGGTGGAACACATCAGATTATAGGTCTGCTTGATCGGGGCTAAACAACAACAAAATCTAACATAGTAAACATATAGAATATAAAATTTTATATAACACCAGGATAGAAGAGGATCAGGGCTGACCTATGGTTAAACAACAATAACAACCCAACACAGTGAAGAAGTTTATGTGATAGCTAATTCACGTAATACTTTTTTGAGAAAATATCTTT
>NW_026424894.1:411-634 GCF_001194135.2 Octopus bimaculoides
TGAAGAGACTACCTTTCACCATAAGTCCCTATACTGAATGTCACTCCAGCCGTGAACATCATGCCTGTTATTTTTCAGGCATAGTTTATATAGGACTATTTATTCAAATGTGTCTTTTCCGTTTTTGCTCATTCATGATATCAGAATCCTAAGGGATCAACGCTGCCCTGCGTTAAACAACACGTGGTTTTCAACAGTGGTTTCATGTATATATGTGTGTGTG
>NW_026424894.1:870-1222 GCF_001194135.2 Octopus bimaculoides
TTTACATCTCCATCAGGGCCTCGGGTATATATTATTTATTAGTACGGTGGTGAGCTGGTAAAATCGTTCGCACACCGGACAAAATGCTTAGCGGCCTTTCGTCCGTCTTTACGTTCTGAGTTCAAATGCCGCCGATACAATCGACAAGCCCCTCCCCTCAACATTCAGACCTTGTGCCGCAGTGGAAAGAGTTATTATTGCTACAGACAGCTGGGGTTTACAATCCTTAGCAGGGGCTCAGGGTTTATGGACTGGGACTCACATATACAATACAGTCGCTTGTAAAACCTCCATTGAGATTACCAATGCAATTAGTATACTAAAACTCCCTATACAAGTGTACTCCTTATAA
>NW_026424895.1:0-1050 GCF_001194135.2 Octopus bimaculoides
CATTTTTTTTTTTTTTGCACAGGGTGCCATTTGACCAGTTTTGGTCAATTTCTGCAAGAGAGAACAAAGAAGAATGGACTATCAGTTCTTGATTACCATTTTATTTCATCAACCTCAAAATGATGAAATGCCACATTGAAATCTTCAAGATTTGAAAGAAACTACTGGAAACCGGAAGAAGCATTGGTTTCAAATTTCTTTGACTAAAATTCTTCAAGGCGGTGCCCCAACATGGCCACAGTCTAATGACTAATACAAGTAAAAGATAAAAGATAATAATATATAATGCATAATATATAATAATATAATCTATAATATTTAGTAAGATTGGAGCCTGATGTAGCCATCTGGTTCACCAGTCTTCAGTCAAATCGTCCAACCCATGCTAGCATGGAAAGCGGACGTTAAACGACGATGATGATATTAGTACTTAATTAATATTTAATTAAGAACAGTCAATAATGAATTATGTAGATCATTAATTTTTACCAGTTTATGCTATGTAATAATATAATATGTAATATCAAGCAATTTATAATGTTTAATATGATATATAATCTATATTCAGCTATCTAAAAATTTTACTTATTCTCTGTGCAAAAATCTTGATTATATTGGAAAATTAATTGAAACTACATAGGTAGTCTGTTAATTAGAATCATGGTCACAAAATGGATTCTACAATTAGATCTATTACAACACAGTTGCATGTGTGTATGCATATATATATATTGCGGTGATGCTGGAACACTGCCTTTACTCGAACAAATCAACCCCAGGACTTATTCTTTGTAAGCCTAGTACTTATTCTATCGGTCTATTTTGCCGAACCACTAAGTTACGGGGATGTAAACACACCAGCATCGGTTGTCAAGCGATGTTGGGGGGACAAACACAGAACACAAACACACATATATATGTATACATATATACGACAGGCTTCTTTCAGTTTTCATCTACCAAATCCACTCACAAGGCTTAAGTTGGCCCGAGGCTATAGTAGAAGACACTTGCCCAAGGTGCCATTGAGTGGGACTGAACCCAGAACCA
>NW_026424895.1:1824-2594 GCF_001194135.2 Octopus bimaculoides
TATATATATATATATAGGTAGATAGATAGATAATAATAAATGGAGCAAAGCGCATGTCAATAAAAGTTCCTTTAATTCCTACACATGTTTCGAAATAAATGAGAGCACTTTCACAAAGAAGAAAGAGCTGTTGGGGTTCCTCATTTATTTCTCTTCAGGGAGTTCATAATAAAACATCTAATAGCAAGACAAAAGCGAAATGATGGGGTAACTTACGAGCAGAGATGTATATATATATATATATATGTATGTATGTATGTATGTATATTCAAATTGGTTTGAATTAATCGTGCATTATCTTGCATTTCAAATCTATGTCATTGAAATACCATGGCAAAGATTTCAATGGTGTCGTAGTAGATTTTAAGAACGACATTTTACGATAGGTATGAGAGGCCGAATTTGCTAAGTTTCAACATAAAACGTGTAGAAGATTTAGGCTTGATGTATGGTCAGTTTAAACGCCGAAGGGTTAAAAGTTGAGGTCAGGATGACCAGTAAAACTGTCGTGCTCTGAACCAGTTGTAAAAAAGGTGTTGTACACAACGTTACGTCCCTTTATGCTTCGTGAACTTCGTAGCTCGATAAAAGCAAATATTAGAAATGAGGACATGAGCGAAACAAGCCTAGAAGGGACGGGGTGAAGTATGAGAGTTTGCGGGGTCAGCGTGACCGAATATGATTATTGAACGCAGTGTCCCAGTCTGGCCACGCAGACAAATGATTCACAACGTAAAAACAATAAAATAACAGTACAATAAAAAAAAAAA
>NW_026424896.1:0-520 GCF_001194135.2 Octopus bimaculoides
GCACATGCCAGAAAAGGTCACAGAAAATGAGAAAGCAACCATACTATGTGTATACCAATGTACACAGATAGAGAAATTAAGGCTAATAGGCTAGATATAGTTGTCAGAGATCATGAAGGAAAAAAATGCTTTCTAATCGATGTATCAATACCAACAGATGACAATAATTCTCTAAAAGAAACGGAGAAACTTTTAAAATTCAAACACCTGGAAATAGAGGTAACTCGAATGTGGAGTCTAAAAACAGAAATGATTTCTGACATAATAGGCGCATTAGGTATGGTAAGAAATATTCAGACAAATGCATAACAAAATCACCAGGACTAACGTACAGAAAATGGCACTACTAGGCACCTCACATATCCTACTTTCAATACAGTAAAAATAAGAGAAGCACAACAAACCAAAGCACATACCCAAGGCACACAGAACTGCACTCGGTAGTGAAGTGAAAGCTACTATAGACTACTATAATAATAATAATAATAATAATAATAATAATAATAATAATATCGTTGTG
>NW_026424897.1:0-287 GCF_001194135.2 Octopus bimaculoides
ATGTATGTATGTATGTATGTATGTATGTATGTATGTATGTATAAGCATACGTGTGTATCTATAGATATGTATGTATAAATATCTTTATATATAGGTCCGGATGTAGTTATGTAGTGTAGAAATTTGCTTTCTAACCATGTGTTCTTTGGTTCAATCCCACTGCGCGCCAATCGGGCAAGTGTCTGCTACAATAGCTCCAGTGAGTGGATTTGGTAGACAGAAAACTGAAAGAGTTCCTTCACGCGCGCGCGTGTGTGTGTGTGTGTGTGTGTGTGTGTGTGTGTGTG
>NW_026424898.1:0-455 GCF_001194135.2 Octopus bimaculoides
TATATAAATTATTATTTATATATAGAGGGTGATATAGTGGCCTAGCATATAAATAATCTGAAAATTCAGAAAAATTGTATTGCATGTGTATAAGAAGGGATGACCACTAAGTGGACATCCTATATGCTAGAAAGAGGTTATCAACGACCTAACCACAAAGAAAAATAATGTTCTCCAGAAAAAAATTTCGCAGAACACCAGAACATAAGCGGACAAGACAAAATGAAAAATATACAGAATAAAGAATTAATTGTGTACCGGTTTCGAACATTAACGTTTTACTTACGTAACAACATCCGTGTTCTCTTCAGCACAATCGTTCTGGAATCAATATAATTTGCAGAACTATACACGAAATTGGCGCGCCAGAGCTGAGAGATTTTGAAAAATAACCCCAATGTAATCTGTAGAACTGTACGCAAGTCTTGTTTTATGAAGACAAATATATATATATA
>NW_026424900.1:0-701 GCF_001194135.2 Octopus bimaculoides
TGTGTGTGTGTGTGTGTGTGTGTGTGTGTGTGTGCGTGTGTGTGTGAAAGTACCCTAATCAATGTATGGTCTCATCTTCGTAGAATGTATTTGAACATGTAAGTGTGAGTGAGAGTAGCGTAAGAATGCCGCGTGCACACTCACACTCACACTCACACACACACGCACACACAACACACAAACACTTACACACACAACACATAACACAACAAAAACACGTGTGTATATATTCATGTCTATGCGTATATGTATACATATACAGGCATGCATATATATGTCAATCAGCTAATCTATGCGTATATGGTAGGCATGTATGCCTATATCTGTCTATATATGTATATATGTGTGTGTGTGCGTGCTTGTGCGTACACACACATATACACAGATGTATATGCACATACAATCTACACACCATAAGTTCATACATACATATATGCACACACATGCATACATATACGCATACATACATACGTACATACATACGTACATACATACACATACATGCATTCATACATAGATGCATACATACATACACACGCACACACACATACATACAAACATACATACACACATACATACAAACATACATACACACGCATACATACATACATACATATATACATACATGATACATACATATATACATGCATGCATACATACATACATACATACACACACACACATACATGCATGCATACATA
>NW_026424901.1:0-200 GCF_001194135.2 Octopus bimaculoides
GTAAAACATTAATGAAAAATGTGGCCCCCGTTTTAAAATAGATCCATCATATTTCTGTCGAAATTCACTGTTTATCTTTCGATGAATTTTAAAATTAAAGGCATACAGTAAAATAGCTTTATTATTAAGCTGACGTTTGGAACAAATTAGTCTTCTTTTACTCTTTTACTTGTTTCAGTCATTTGACTGCGGCCATGCTG
>NW_026424902.1:0-362 GCF_001194135.2 Octopus bimaculoides
CCAGAATAGTTAAAGTAGCAGTGAGGAAAGAAGAAACATTTATGAAAATATTAAGAATTAAAATATTTATAGAAGACATCAATGACCATTCTCCTGAATTTCCACAGAATGAAGTTGAAATTGAATTTTCTGAGAAAGACAGAAAAGGGGAAATGATCTCCCTTCTAAATGCCATTGATCAGGATATTTCAGTCAAAAATTCTCAAATTACATATATGATTAAGAAAATTCAAAGAGAACCATTTTCTCTCTCTGTCACAAAACATGATGGTATTTTTATACCTGAACTCATTCTAGAAGATAAATTAGACAGGGAAGTGAAAGACTCATATATGTTGACACTTGAAGCTAAAGATGGAGGC
>NW_026424903.1:0-524 GCF_001194135.2 Octopus bimaculoides
ATCATCATCATTCTTGTCAGTTTCCTCTCCTTTCACTTCTAACCCATCCCAACCTCTATTCCGCTGCAAGGTTCGCCATGACCCTCCACCGCCTCCACTTCCATTCATTTACAGCGTCATCGATTAGTCATCAGTTTCCATTTTGGATCACTTTATATACCCTTTCATCCGTCTCACGACAACTTCACCTCTGTCTTCTTCTTTTCTCTCTCCATTCCATCCCTCCATTTATCTCCTCTTTCAATCTGTGACAGACACTGCAGTCAACGCCCACGTCTATTTCCGTCTCTTTGACTTACAAATCTATCCCCATTCTTTAATCTATCGACTGCTTAAGTCATGTATTGATCTATCAGTTGGGCCTATTCCATGCAGATATCTATGTATATATGTATGTATATATGTACGTATCTCTGCATGTATGTATGCATGTATGTATGCATGTATGTATGCATGTATGTATGTATGTACCTATGCATGTGTGTTTCTATGTAAAACCTATATATACACACACACACACACAC
>NW_026424904.1:0-447 GCF_001194135.2 Octopus bimaculoides
TATTGTCGTTGTCGTTGTCGTCAAGGCGATGGGCTGGTAGAATCGTTAACACGCCGGACTGGATGCTTAGCGGCAATTTGCACGTCTTTGCCTTCTGAATTAAAATTACGCCGAGGTCGGCTCTGTCGTTCATCATTTCAGGTCGATAAAATAAGTACCAGTTGAGTACTGGTGTCGATGTAATCGACTAGTCGTCGCCACGAATATGTCACGCCGTGTGCCTTTAGTAACAAGGAGTATTATTATTGTTGGTGTTGCTGATGTTGTTAGGGCACTGAACTGGCAGAGTCGTTAGCTCGCCTGGCAAAATGCTGGGCGGCATTTCGTTTGTCTTCATGTTCTGAGTTCAAATACCACCGACGTCGACTTTGCCTTTCATCCTTTCGGGGTCTGTAAAATAACTACCAATTGAAGCCTGGTGTCAATCTAATTGAACTACCCCACTCC
>NW_026424905.1:0-532 GCF_001194135.2 Octopus bimaculoides
GTGTGTGTCTATGTCTGATGTATGTATGCCTTTCTGTATATATTGATGAATAGATGAATGGAAGCATGTCTCTACGTATGAATGCATGCATGCGTTCATGAATGCTTGTGCGTATGCATATAAAATTATGTGAGGGTGACGAAAACGTTCATGACGGTCTCTATAACAGTATAATTGCAGCTCTTTAGTAGGGGTGGTTGCCATATGATGATGACTAATGCTGTTTCTGATCACACGATGTGATCAGTTCCTACCGATCACTGCCAGCTATCTCAATATGACATCTGAAACAGACTGTTGTGTGCTACTTTTTAAGATGACTATAAGCCGTGTACCGATATCGAATATCTCCAGTATTTGCTAAACAGTTTTGACAAAGAGGGGAAAAGTTCAGTCAAGTACTGTTAGAAAACGACAGTACGACTCCGATCAGGATCACCACCGGTAAGGAAGAAAATTGCCTTTCCCAAAGATTTAAAAGATATACCCAAATCAGATAAAACAGCATAGAGACGCGAACACACACAAATAC
>NW_026424906.1:0-580 GCF_001194135.2 Octopus bimaculoides
TCGAAATTTGTTCAATTTGCCATTTATGAAGCTGATAAAAACAAGTCGGTTAGTCAATCGATTTCAAAGCGGGTGATGTTATAACAGAGAACGCTGAGTTGCTTTCAGAGGAGAAATAAAACCGAAAAAAAAAACAGTAGGGAAAACACAGTGGAAATAACCAAATTACAATCACCATATTCAAGAATATGCAGTACGATGGGTGTCTTTAAATTCCACCGAGATGTATTTTGTAACATGCAGATATACAGAAAGGTTCACGTTCCTGTAATTTACGGAGTCATTGGTGGCGCTTAAGTTCTTTAAAATATAAAGTTGTTCAAGAAAACATATCGAACATCTGTTTTGATCAGTCACTATAGGATTTGGTTTTGGAATGGGCTTTCTATCTGATGACATAATTAATCCCTATGACTTTAAGCTTCCAGATTAATGCCGATAGTGGAAAATCCTTTCCAGGACCAAAACTTTACGAGTCTTATGGTTTTCATCATAACATTATCTTTACTCTCTTAGCCGATTGAATGCTATTAGACTTGGCGAAGAATCACCACACAGACTTATCACAGTATGTATATAT
>NW_026424907.1:0-299 GCF_001194135.2 Octopus bimaculoides
AGCTACTTACCACACAGCCACTCCTGCGCCTATATATACATATATATATACATATATATATTCATTTCGACCGCTTCTATTCACGATTGTTTTCTTTCGGACATTACCCTAACATTGCTTAATATAGGTGAGAATAAGCAGTTATATAAGCATAGTATAACGCACATTCAATTCACTTATATCGAATAGCTATGACGTTAAATTATATAAAACTGGGTCAAGTAGCATTAAATATGAATGAACACTCTCCGCATATTATGTTCATCGATTGTAGATATCCCTTCTTTTTTTTTTTTTTT
>NW_026424908.1:0-377 GCF_001194135.2 Octopus bimaculoides
ATATATATAATGCAAATGAGTAACAAAGATGTCCAGGTATCAATTAATATAATAAATTGAATAACTTGTGAATTACCACATCCTGTATCATTTCTAATTCCCACCCTTGGAGCTTATTTTAACCTCTTTTGCTTTTCACTTTTATTTGATAATCTAAATAAGGACCAGCCACCCACATTCTTCCTTCTTCTAGTCATCACCTCTTCCTCATCAGTCATTCTCTCACTGTAGATAAAGCTAGATATATGGTCCCAGTAAAATAAGTGTCTGGGAGGCTGTCTGACTAATTAATTTATCACTATCAACTGGAACATAGCTAACAACTCCCAATGGATTTAATTTTAAATGGTTGTATAAAATCTTATAAATAAAAATAA
>NW_026424909.1:0-324 GCF_001194135.2 Octopus bimaculoides
CACACACACATACGTCATTATATATATATATGTATATACACACATATATATACGTATATAGATGTAACGTTTTTGTTCTTCCTATTGTATTGTTACTGTTGTTTCTCTTGTTGCTGATGTTTGTGCTGTTGTTGTTGTGGTTGTTGTCGGTATGTTGAAGACGTAATAACGAAATTGAAAACAGAAAGAGGAGACAAAATGGAAAACAAAAATAAAACAAGATAAGACAACGAAAAACCGGAAAAATTTTGACTGAAAAACAACAAAAGTAACACAGTTATCTTACGTGTGCATGCATATATATATATATATATATATATATAT
>NW_026424910.1:0-274 GCF_001194135.2 Octopus bimaculoides
ATATATATGTATATATGTATGTATATATCTGTATATATACGTATATATATTTATATGTATATATATATATACACATATATACATACATAGAAAGATAAATAGATAGATACTAAGATAGATAAAGAAACATACAGATGGATAGATATGCATATATATATATATATACACGTAAATATATATGTATACACGTATGTATAAACACACACCTATATATACAAATGTATGTGTATATGTGTGTATATATGTATATATGTATATATATATATATATATAT
>NW_026424911.1:0-342 GCF_001194135.2 Octopus bimaculoides
AACGAAAGACTGCCTTATAGTTTCGATCACACCTCTTTGTAAGTATATGCAGTTGTTAGAAAAAAATGTTTAGAAAAGTTTTTAAGATAACATTTTGTAAGTTGATCGATTCTTAAAACAGAAAGAGTAAAGAATACGGCATACATTATGAGTTAAATTTCTATTCCCTATCACCCCTCCACCGTACACACTTTATTGGGGAAAGGTGTTGCGTTGAAGGAAAGAAGGTGAATTGAGTGTGTATATGGCATTCAGTTCCTGCTTATAGCTATTTCTTTTCTCGGTACTTCTGTTAGTGGAGGCGCAATGGCCCAGTGGTTAGGCAGCGGACTCGCGGTCATA
>NW_026424912.1:0-240 GCF_001194135.2 Octopus bimaculoides
ATATATATATATACATAGACAAACACATAAATATATGTATATGTAAGTATATACATATCCATATGTGTGTGTATTCCACATATGGACACGCTTTCTTAGGAGTACACATGGCGAGGCAGGTAATTTACTCAAACACACAAAAAACACACGCCTGCAAATACATACGTGCACATGCGCATACGCTTACACTTGCGAATATACGTACATACTTACATACACATATATATATATATATATATA
>NW_026424913.1:0-431 GCF_001194135.2 Octopus bimaculoides
TGTATATATATATATACACGCTTATATACATACGTATAAGCGTACATACATATGTATGTATACAATTGCGAACCTGGAAATTTTGATGATTCCATGAAAACTAACTGAGTTCGCTACTACGTCTATTACTACTACGTCTACTACTACTACTACTACTACTACTACTACTACTACTACTACTACTACTACTACTACTACTACTACACACACACGTTTCGACTGCACACCTTTCATCATTTTCCTTTCATCTCCATTAATTCCCTAATTATATATTTGCTACCAGACATATTAACCAACCCAAACACCAAATCTACATACATTAAACCGAGTACCAACCATTTTAATAGGGTTGCCTGGGCATGTGTGCTTTTATAAATATAAGTATTTCTGACTCCGATGTATATATATATATATATGTATGTATGTGTATA
>NW_026424914.1:0-589 GCF_001194135.2 Octopus bimaculoides
GCCTAAGCTCAGCTGGTTGTGAGAAAGAAGTAATGTTAAACAAAGTAAAATGGGGAATAGATCCACATTTCAGTGACGAAAGGAGAAAAAGAAAGAAATATAGACAAGGGGAAAAGAAGACAAGAGAAAGAAAAAAAAAACGTCGATTCTGAGAAAGGTGAGAAGGAGAGAAAAGAAGAGACAGAGAGGAAGCTACGAAGAGAAAGAGGAGGAGTGTTTTATGTAATTTTATTAGTTTTACGATCTCACTAGGTGTTATTTGTAAAGATACGCTTAAATTCTTTGAAAATTTGACAAGAAAAACAGCATCTGAACATGAAAATATTTTGTCAAGCATCTGTTCGACTAATTTATGCATTTCGCGCAGAGAAAGAATAAATCATTTTACTGCAGCATATTTTTTTGTAACAAATTTTATTAAAATACTTTTTAAAAATATGACTAGTTAACTTCTACAATTCTTCATGTATAACTTGAAATTATATATTTCTCTAGTTTTGACATTGAAATATATTCAAATATTTTCTTCTAATATCTTTTGACAATTTTGATATATATCTGCATTAAAGCTTAAAAAAAAAAAAAAAAA
>NW_026424915.1:0-339 GCF_001194135.2 Octopus bimaculoides
CGGAACCATGTGGTTGGTAAGTAAGCTACTTACTACACAGCCACTCCTGCGCCTAAAACGTGAGGACCTAAAATGTAAAAGTGGTCTTGAATTTGTCTAAGCCCGGTCGGCCGCTGTCAGTTTCTGCTTTTCATGGTCGAGATGTCAGATATTTTAGCATCCCATATCATCGATTATGGCGGCCCGTCGTAGAAATGAGTCTCTCAAGATGGAGTGGCTACCGCAGTGAGTATCGCTGGTCATTCTCCGCGGCAACGCCATCGCGGTCATTACCAATGGGCGCAGCTGAACACCACACTTGTTCTACGATTCCCAGGAGCGGCTGAGCACCCAACGTGT
>NW_026424916.1:0-378 GCF_001194135.2 Octopus bimaculoides
AAAGACACAAAATCCCTTCTTACGAAAGAAGGAGATGATGTTACAATAAACATTCCAAAAGATATTATGGAAAAAAAAAATGCATCATTTATAAACTGGTAAACATAAATCCAGACGTGTAGAAAATTTTAGCACAAATAAGTTCGAGACTTGTCTGAAACCTGTTTGGGCTCATCGAGAGCATGTCACGTGGGGACGAAAATTTGGAACGGTACTGGTGAGATTCATAAATGAAAATTTAGCGAAGCAATTTTCGACACTCTCTCTCTGCACAGATAACTTGGTAATGATACCGAGTTATCTTGGACAGAGAGTGACCAAAGTAATAATAAAAAATGTGCCATCAGAAGTGGACACCCAATGGGTAGTATCGGCCGT
>NW_026424917.1:0-475 GCF_001194135.2 Octopus bimaculoides
CTTTTAAATAACTCAACTATGTATCGACTGATTTCGCGATTACTAGAATGGATCTAGATTTCGCTCATCAACATAGTATTGTTAAAAAAAAAAATATATAAATAAACAGAATTCTCACCTCACCAACAACGAACACTCTACGTATCCGACAAAGCAAAGGAAATGAAGTTTATCTGTATATATCTTCACCAAAGAAGCGGGAATACTTCTGGGTTGTTTTTGGTACACGTGTGGAGACAGGAATAAAAATTCTGCATTGAATATATTCCGTGTATATATTTGATTAATAAATTCAAAAAACGATAAAAATCTTTTACAAGAATTTTATCAGGAAGCCAGTGTGTAAAAAAATTTATAAGGGAAATTTCTATTCCCAAGAATAGGATCATCAGCATAGGCTGTCGATTTATAAAATACATAAAATATATATTTTATAAATCGACAGACTATGCTGATGATCCTGCAGATATTTACT
>NW_026424918.1:0-209 GCF_001194135.2 Octopus bimaculoides
TACATACATACATACATACATACATACATACATACATACATATGCAAATTTATATACATGAGAATACATACATAAAACTAAACATACAAATTTGCACATGTACATACATATGTACAAAAATACTCTGTTGATGCTTTTGAAATTCCAATGAAGGAGCCATGGATCTAGGTTAGAAACCAGCTCTTTCTGTATTGGCAAGTAATATTGAA
>NW_026424918.1:219-325 GCF_001194135.2 Octopus bimaculoides
TTTCTGTATTGGCAAGTAATATTGAAATAAAACTGAATAATGACATACATCCCTACATACATTCATACCTACAAATGTACATACATCCCTACATACATACATACAT
>NW_026424919.1:0-313 GCF_001194135.2 Octopus bimaculoides
CACACATGTACCTACCAAAACATACATATAAAAACAAATACACTCATACAGACATATAATAAATAAATAATAATATATATAAGTACACACTCACCCTCCCATGCTCTCAAATATACATATTATATAGATACACATATACAGACACATATACATACATATAAAATACACATATATACACAGAAAAAACATGCATATACATATACATATATACATATACATATATACATATATATATACATATATATATACACATACACATAAAAATATATATATACACTTATATATATACCTACTAATTTATATAGACAAATTA
>NW_026424920.1:0-589 GCF_001194135.2 Octopus bimaculoides
CCACCCGATATTACTCATCATCAGCTGCAGTTAATACTCAGCCACCCCCTCAACACCCCTTTACCTGCCAAACCCAAAACAGGAAAAAGTTTCTATCAATAAACTTGAAGGTTTTCCCACCCTGGGTAACCTGATCCCAGCAAATCTATTTCTCGGGTTTCCTCTATTACAAGATCAACTCTCACTTTAGTAGTAGTAGTAGCGGCAGTAGTAGTAGTGGCAGTAGTAGTAGTAACTGTAGCTGTAAAAGAGTGGTAACAGTAGTAGTAGTAGTAGTAGTAGCAGTAGTAGTAGTAGTAGTAGTAGTAGTAGTAGTAGTAGTAGTAGTAGTAGTAGTAACAGTAGTAGTAGTAGTAGTCGTAGTAGTAGTAGTAACAGTAGTAGTAGTAGTAGTAGTCACAGTTGCAGCAGCATCAACACCACTACCACGTCTATCTACATCATGAACAAACACTACAACCGCCACCATCTTAAGCACCACCAATACTATCACCAATACTACCACCACCACCACCACCACCACTGCCATCACCACTGCCACCACCACCACTACCATCACCACTGCCACCACCACCACCACCACCACCAC
>NW_026424921.1:0-1309 GCF_001194135.2 Octopus bimaculoides
GGTACCGACCACTTGTGTCACACATAGACGTACATGGATACGACTACTAACCCACATAGAAACTCACGAAGGCCATGAAACACAGAAATAACCTGGTATGATCACAGACAGACATTAAATCACAGGAATGTGATCACAAATAGACTGAGAAATATACGGGTATGTTCTGTAATTGACGTGGATTACACGGGTATGAACAGAGTTAGATGTAAAAATATACGGGCAAGGCTGATACAAGGCATAGAGTCATCCGGGTATGACTACAATTAGATATATAAAGAAGGGTATCACCACTAAGAGACGTAAAATGATGCGGATATGACCATAAAGAGGTGTAGAAATATACGGGTATGATCTCTAATTGACATAGTTCACGCTGGTGTTATCACAGTTATGAAAATAGATGGGTATTCTATTAACAGCTATAGAATCACACGGGTATGATTACAATTGAATGCAAAATACCCGGCTACGTCGATTAACAGGCGTATACTCGTTAATGTATAACCATAAATAGGAAGAGAAATATACGGGTATGACCGCTAACATCCATACAATATAAGGGTACAACCACAAATAATGAAGGACACAGGTATGATTACAATTAGATATAAAAATTACACAGGTACGCTGACTAACAGATGTAGAATTGTGCGCGTATGTCTATTAATAGATATAAAATATACGGGTATGATTGACGTGTAACACACAGGTATGACTATAGACAGATACAGAAACACGTGAGTTGGAATCTCAGGGTATGCAGAAAGTTAGGATAGAGTCATTAGCACATGGAATTATACGAGTATGACCACAAATAATTTTCTAAAGACGGGTATGACCACTAGCATACCAAAGGTAGGTGTAAAGTCTTTAGTAGACAGAAATATACAGGTATTACTGCAAAAGGAATAAAATCACACGGGTATGACCACTAAGAAGCATAAACATACATGGGTATGACAACTATCATACAAAGAAATAGATGCTTTAAGAACCAATGCCTCAAGAACGAATTTGGGAGAAAATGTGTAGAAGTCCTCCATATGTGTATGTGTTCGTGCGTGTGTGTTTGTGCATGTATGTGTGTGTGTGTGTGTATGTGTGTGTATGTGTCTGCATGTATATGTGTGCATATGTGTACATATCTTTAGGTACACATATGCACACATATGCCACCGTAGGACAATCGGTGTCGGTTTGCTCACGTCCCCGTAACATGGCATTTCGATAAAACACACCGATAGAATAAGTACCAGACATCAAAATAATAATAATAATAATAATAATAATAATAATAATAATAATA
>NW_026424922.1:0-465 GCF_001194135.2 Octopus bimaculoides
GGTAAGCAAGCTACTTACCACACAGCCACTCCTGCACCTATTTATATATAAATTTGTATACATATATATCTATATATGTGGAGGCGCATGGCTTAGTGGTTAGGGTCTCAGCATCATGATTGTAAGATTGTGGTTTCGATTCCTGGACCTAAGGAATACCTCAATTATATTTAAAATCTCTTTAATAATGTTTGTTTTAACTTGAATTTCATAAAGAATAATGAACCAAATTTTGTTCTTATTATTTGTATTATTACATTTATTTCTCATATTATAAAATTTATTATTATCAATAAAAGAATTAAATTTAATCTTATGATTTGTCTACTATTATAATATTTATGTTTTGTATTATCATAATCCCTATTACTAATACTATAATTACCTAAATAAACTTATCATAATTATTTGTTATGTTTATTATTATAAAAAACATAGGAATCATTTAAATTATAATCTTTTATA
>NW_026424923.1:0-453 GCF_001194135.2 Octopus bimaculoides
TTTATTCGGCTTACATTAATATGACAGAATACGTATCATGTTCAATCGTAATAAAAAAAAAAATTATAATTTCCCGTCTACTGTAATTGGTTTTCAAACACAAATTTCATGTACATGTAAAGATATTTATATATATGACAACAAAAACAATATAAACGACTGATAAATATGATTTTGAGCAAGATTTTGTGCGTGTCTGTCATCATATGTCTCTCTGTCTATCCAGCCATCCGTCAATCCATCCAACAATCTACATATCAGCCTGCCTGCCTCTCTCTCTCTCTATCATTTATGCCTATATTCCTCTATTTGTGTCTATATTTATCTATGTATCTTTATATTCCTTTCTGTTGAAGAGCGTAGGAGGGGAACCTAAAAGACTTCCTCTTTCCCGAGAATCAAACTATTACGCCTGCTTGTTGTTCATGCACCTGTCTTCGTCTTTTGTTTTCT
>NW_026424924.1:0-463 GCF_001194135.2 Octopus bimaculoides
ACACACACACACACACACACACACACGTGCGTGTGTGCTTATGTATGTACGTACATATGTATGCATGCGTGAATGTAGTTTACCAGCTATGTATGTGTACATATATTCGTTTAAAATTTTGGCAAAAGGCTAGCAATTTCCATATACAGATAGACACCTCTCTCGTTACAGATAGATAGATAAGACAGACAGGTAGACAGACGGTCAGACAGATAGACAGAGAAGGTGACAGTCGTCTTTTTGCCGAGGAGCACCACTTTTTGCGCTTCGCTTTTTCCCTATTAAAGATGTAGTGACTCCTTATCTTAATATCTATGATAACTTGCAAAGTCTGTTGTTGACCTACAGAAGTGCACAATTTATGGGCTATCTTACAATTAACCTATTTATATTTAAATTGACTTCGACCAAAGATAATTTACAAGCTGGGCTCTTGAAAATTTTAATTTACCTGTTAACCAGT
>NW_026424925.1:0-369 GCF_001194135.2 Octopus bimaculoides
TGTGTATATATATATATATATATACCCATATCAAACGGAGAACGTAAGAGAAGAGGAGTGAAATGAAGTGATAGATAAATGTTTGATTATATATCATCTCATAACGACATATCTTAATGGAGGCTTTATTCTTCGTCTGGCAATCGATTAGATCTGTTTCTGCTTAAAACCTATTACTTCCAATAATAATAATAATAATAATAACCTCCATCACTATTATATAAAAACAACACCCACGATAACAGAACTGCTGCTTTCACTCATTTAAGACGTACAAATCTGTTTAAGATGCTTAAGCCTTTACCAGTCAAAGCACTACATATATATATACATACATATATATACATGTATGTATATATATATATATAT
>NW_026424926.1:0-395 GCF_001194135.2 Octopus bimaculoides
AGCAGCAACAACAGCAGTACCCTAGTAGAACTGGTAGTAACAGTAGAGTCTAACCTGTTCAGCCTTCAGTGTGAGCTCAATGAAGATTTGTTGTAGTTTTTCATTGACGTAATTGATGCAGAACTGTTCAAAACCATTGCTGGTAAAAATCTCAAAGCCATAAATATCTAAAATCCCTACATCTAGGCCCTCGGTCTTCAGATGCATGGCTTTGTTGATTGTCTGCAAAAAAAATCAAAGAATACACCAATGAACAGAAGATTCAATGAGTACTGAAATAAGAATAATTAAATACATAAATAACCCTGTCTACTATAAGCACAAGATGTTTTATATTGATACATGGCCAGTGGCACGTAAATAGCACCAGCGTGATCGTTACCAACGTCGCCTTC
>NW_026424927.1:0-245 GCF_001194135.2 Octopus bimaculoides
CACGCACACATGTATACATACAGACATACACATGTACACATATTTATCTATATACATTTACATATATACACACACACACATATATACATATGTATACATACACGTACATATGTATGTGAATATGTGTGTGTGCATATATATAATACGCGTATACATACATATCTATATATATGTATGAGTGTATTTATCCAAATGTATTACTATTATTATAACTATTATTATTATTATTATTATTATTATTATTA
>NW_026424928.1:0-283 GCF_001194135.2 Octopus bimaculoides
AAATTCTGGCTAGAAAAATACCCCAATGAGATCCCAGAAAGAATAAAAAACGAATTCATCATCGAGGGCCTTAAGTTTTTCCTTCAAAACAATTTTTTGAATTTTAATGATAACACCTACAGACAGGTATTAGGGACTGCAATGGGGACTAAAGTTGCCCCTACATATGCAAACCTGGTGATGGCCTACTTAGAATTGCAGATCTACGACAAATCCAAAACTAGATATGGCCTGTCTTTCCACCAATACCTGTTGAAGAATTGGAAACGTTACTTGGATGATT
>NW_026424928.1:293-552 GCF_001194135.2 Octopus bimaculoides
ACAAATCCAAAACTAGATATGGCCTGTCTTTCCACCAATACCTGTTGAAGAATTGGAAACGTTACTTGGATGATTGCCTCATCCTATGGTCCCACACACTCGACCAACTCTTTGACTTCAAAACCCTAATCAACAGTGTCAACAACCATATCCAATTTACAATGGAATACAGTCAAGACCAACTTCCTTTTCTTGACATTCTCATCATAAAAAATAGGTACCAGCATTGAGACTGATATTCATTACAAACCGACTGATT
>NW_026424929.1:0-284 GCF_001194135.2 Octopus bimaculoides
AGAAACAAACCATCAAACGAACAAAGGGAAAAGCAAACAGAGATTGGAAGAGATAGAGAATGTAAAGATTACAAGACAGAAGGAATGAACGAAGGAACTTTAAAAGAAAGAAAAAGGAAAAAGTTTGTGAACGAAACGTGAAAGAAAAGGAGTAACGATTGTGAAGGAAGACGGGATGAAGAAGGATAGAGAGATAGAGAGACTGTGGGGATGAGAGAGAGAATGTGAAGGGGGGGTGATAAACACTGTTGATGATGATGAAGAAGAAGAAGGAGGAGGAGGAG
>NW_026424930.1:0-322 GCF_001194135.2 Octopus bimaculoides
TACATACATATATATATATATATAGATACATACATATATATACATATATAAACATATATACATACATATACATATACATACATATATGCATAGATAGATAGATAGATAGATAGATACACACACACACACACACACACACACATATATATATATATATATATATATATATATTTATTTATGTGTTTCAGCCAAGTGGCTGCGGTCATGCTGGTGCACCATATATATACACATAAATGATACATAAATATATGCATACATCCACACATATATGTACATACCTACATCTTACTCTACATATTAAGTATTCATACATATATTTTGA
>NW_026424931.1:0-212 GCF_001194135.2 Octopus bimaculoides
TGATAAGGGTACACCAGGTACATGCATCACAACCATGTGTGCGTGACATGGTGATGTCATATCAAGATAAACAGTGCATGACCTCGCAGGTGGGGGCCCAGTTAGAATTTTCTTCAGATCGTGTAGCCCATCCCACTCAAAAGGTCCCTGAATAAGGTTTACTTAAGGATGTTGAGCAAAACACCCATGTTTTCAAAGGTGAATTATTCAAA
>NW_026424932.1:0-331 GCF_001194135.2 Octopus bimaculoides
CATGCATACACACATACAAACATACACATGCAAACATGTACATGCACATGCACACACCCACAGGCACAGACACCAACATCATCATCGTCGCTGTCGTCATCATCAATGTCATCACTATCATCAGTGTGTGTCTTGATCATTACCATCATCATCATCATCATCATCATCATCATCATCATCATCATCATTATCATCATCATTATCAACATCATCATTGTCGTCGTCATCACATAATCCTCATCATCATCATCATCATCATAATCATCATTGTTTTAACATTCAATTCTCCCAGCTTGCATGCAAGAGGCAAGACTGGTTGAAGCAGATTTTC
>NW_026424933.1:0-329 GCF_001194135.2 Octopus bimaculoides
TTGTGCTTGTGTGTGTATAAATGTGTACAAATGTGTGTGCTTGTGTGTGTATGCGTGTGCGCGTGTGAGTGTATGTGTGTTTATGTATCTGTATATATGTATGTATAGATATGTGTGTGCGTATAAAACTTCACATGCATACACATTCACATGCAAGTACATATATGTATGTATGCATGTATAAGCATACGTATGTATAAGCATACGTATATATACATGCATACATGTCAATGTTCATAAATAAATGCATATATATGCATGTATGTGTTCATGAATGTATATGTATATCTACTTATTCTTTTGTGTGTGTGAGTGTACACGCTATCCAC
>NW_026424934.1:0-110 GCF_001194135.2 Octopus bimaculoides
TGAAACATCATCATCATCATCATTTAGCATCTATTTTCCATGCTGGCATGGGTTGACCGCAGCTGAGAGAAAAATCCCCACCATCCCCAGCACCGAGACCACCAGATCAC
>NW_026424934.1:120-314 GCF_001194135.2 Octopus bimaculoides
CCACCATCCCCAGCACCGAGACCACCAGATCACGTGATTTCAACCTTCCTAAGTCTTATCAGTGATAGACACCCGACTGCTAGAGATGGATATTTACATAAATATGACACTCTATGCGTTTCTCAATGAAGAAAACAGAGGAGCTACATTTCTCACACAGCAGACACATTGTATGCAATGCTCTTCGTGTTTTG
>NW_026424935.1:0-372 GCF_001194135.2 Octopus bimaculoides
CTGAGACTCCAACAGATAGCATTACTTGTAACTCACAAATGCAAAACAAGAAGAAAGAACAATGAAGACTAACCATTCGAAGTTAATCATAGACGCGTTTCTGGCTTAGGAGCGATAACACTCCATTTCCTCTTCAGTATGATATTCTCGTTGTAGATTCGACGGTGCTAGCAACTGTGCATGCATGACAGAGTGAACATCATGCATCGATATATATATATATATATATATATATATATATATATATATATATATATATATATGTATATATGTATGTATGTATGTATGTATATGTGTCTGTGTGTCTGTGTGTGTAATATAAATAATATATATATATATGTATATATATATGTATATATATATGTATATATA
>NW_026424936.1:0-238 GCF_001194135.2 Octopus bimaculoides
ATATATATACACATACACACGATAGGCTTCTTTCAGTTTCCGTCGACCTAATCCACTCACAAGGCTTTGGGTCAGCGTGAGGCTATAGTAAAAGACACTTGCTCAAGGTGCCATGCAGTGGGATTGAACCTAGAATCATGTGGTGTGGAAGCAAGGTTCATATCACACAACCATGCCTGCACTTGCTATATATACAGGGTTGGCCAAAGGTCACCTGACAGTAAATCAAAACCATTTA
>NW_026424937.1:0-201 GCF_001194135.2 Octopus bimaculoides
TACACATACATACGTACGTATATACATACATATATACATACATGTACATACATGCATACATAAAAGCATACTAGCATACATACAAATATATTTAAATACATACATGTATACGTACATACATAAATACATACATACATACATACACATGCACACATACATACATATATACATGCATATGTATACATACACACGCACGCATAT
>NW_026424938.1:0-385 GCF_001194135.2 Octopus bimaculoides
CCGCCCCATTCCAGACACCTAACCGACACTCAGACACTCTGTAAAGTGATAAAAAAAAAAAATAAATAAATAAAAATAAATAATATAAATATAATATAAGATAAAAAATAATATATATAGAAAATTAAAATTATTCATATATACATATTTACAGACATTCATACATATACATACACCCATATATATATACATATTTGCAGACATTTTGTTGGATGGTCGTTGACTGTTCAAGAGTTCATCCTTTGACAGGTCTTATTTTTCGTCCTGCAGGGTGTCCAACAACACCCTCCTCACCAAGCAAGCCCGGTGGGGTTGCCAGTTTAGTCGCCGACGATCCGACCATGCAACAGGTTGTACTGGATTACATGTTACCAGTAGCACTGAA
>NW_026424939.1:0-232 GCF_001194135.2 Octopus bimaculoides
TACAAGCAGTGTCATTCATTTCCAATATTCTGCAAGAACATGTCTGGCCAGGGGATAATATTACTCTGCTTGGAAACAAGTGAGGGTTGGTAACAGGAAGAGCATCTGGCAGTTGAAAATCTGTCTCAATAAAATCCATCCAATCCATGCAAGCATGGAAAAGAGGATGTTAAAACAATGAGGATGACAACGACAATGGCAATGATGATGATGATGATGAGGATGATGATGA
>NW_026424940.1:0-321 GCF_001194135.2 Octopus bimaculoides
GCCAAGGAACTTGACAAAAACGCACTAAAAACCAACCAACATAATAACACTCTCAACCCCAAAATACTTCCATACATCTCCACCCATAACCCCAAAAACATCGAAGCATACACCACGATCAAACAAAACCTCCCCTTACTCACCACAGACCCGAAAATGAACAATATCATTAATACGCACAAAGTCCTTAAATACAAAAGGCAACACAAATCTTTGAAAACATTATTAACCAATTCCAAACTACATACACCACTTCCACACACATCAGTTAAAAAAATGTGCACGGCCTAATTGTGGTACCTGCCCCTACCTACTTGAAGG
>NW_026424941.1:0-225 GCF_001194135.2 Octopus bimaculoides
ATAATGATGATGATGATAATAATAATAATAACAACAATAATAATAATAATGATGATACTGATGATTATGTGTTGATGCTTACGACGATGGTGACGATGGTGATGATGATGATGATGATGACGATGGTAATAATATCAATAAAAACCATAATAATATTGATGGTGAAGATGACGATGACGATAATAAAGATAACAGCAACAAGATCAATAATAATAATAATAATGA
>NW_026424942.1:0-539 GCF_001194135.2 Octopus bimaculoides
GCCAAAGAGAAAAAGGGAGAGAAAGAGACAGAGAAAGAGACAGACAGATATACAGACAGAGAATGATATGCAGAGAAAGAAAGACAGAGGAAGCTTTATATTCATCATTCGATTTTAATTTGATATTGTGGCATTAGATAATAAGATAACAGACAAATAGAACGTTGAATTATTAAGCATGTAAACAAATATCGAATGAGTAATACAGATTGATATAAGGAACGAAGAAGGCGGCGAGATGGCAGGAGCGTTACCGAGCCGGGCAATAATGCTTAACGGTATTTCTTTCGGTTTTATGTTTTGATTTCAAAGGTCACCGTGTCGTCTTTGTCTTTCATCCTTTCTGAGATCGATAAAATGAATACTAACTGAGTACTGCAGGCTATGTAAACGGCTTGGGCCCTCACTCTAAGTTTCAGGCCCTGTATCTACAGTAGAGAGGACCATTCATGGTCTTGAGAGATGTATGTTTTCGTTCTAAGACATGTGGATGTGGATATCTATCTATCTATCTATCTATCTATCTATCTATCTATCTA
>NW_026424943.1:0-226 GCF_001194135.2 Octopus bimaculoides
GAGCACTCCACAGACACGTGTACCGTTAACGTAATTCTCGGGGATATTCAACGCGACACAGCGTGACAGGGCTGACCCTTTGAATTACAGGCACAACCGAAACAGGAAGTAAGAGTGAGAGAGAGCTGTGGGGAAAGACTACAGCAGGGTTCACCACCATCCCCTTCCGGAGCCTGGTGGAGCTTTAGGTGTTTTCGTTCAATAAACACTCACAGCGCCCGGTCTG
>NW_026424944.1:0-206 GCF_001194135.2 Octopus bimaculoides
TATGAGTGTGTGTGTGTGTGTGTGTATGCTTGTATATAAAACATTCATTTGCATATATATGCAAATGTAAGCACATCTAAGTGTGAGAGCATGTGCGTATAAATATATATATGTGTGTGTGTGTGTGTGTTTGAATAAGAGGGACTTGCAAGTGTGTGCAACAGAAATGCAGAATCTAAAATGGCGGTTGATATGTTACGTATAAT
>NW_026424945.1:0-129 GCF_001194135.2 Octopus bimaculoides
CATATATATATATATATACATATACATACACACATATATATACATATATAGATACATATATACATATACATCTATACATATATATATATATATACATCTATACATATACATCTATACATATATATATAT
>NW_026424945.1:139-273 GCF_001194135.2 Octopus bimaculoides
CTATACATATACATCTATACATATATATATATACATCTATACATATACATCTATACATATATACATCTATACATATACATCTATACATCTATACATATACATCTATACATATATATATATACATCTATACATAT
>NW_026424946.1:0-567 GCF_001194135.2 Octopus bimaculoides
TATATATATATATATTTATATATTTATTATATAATCTCATGTCTCATGTCGCCGGTGTTAAAACATCTTAGTCATGGACAGGCGAGACGAGAGTTTATATAGTCCGCTGCGCCATTGCAGCCATCGGAAAATACATAAAGCATATACATTAGTGTATGCATTTAATAATATTTATTACACGAGAGTAGCTTTTACTTCATATGTAAATTTTCTCTTAAGAATGCAATTTTCGTGTATACTAGCTTCTGATGTTAGAAGCCATGAGCACATAAGCCGTGGACTGGCTAGGTGATTCGCCTTCGACCCAAGAGGGAGCGTGATGCATACAAACCACAAAAATGGTGAAATATCAATGTCCATCACTCCTAAATGTTAATGAGTGAGAATTATCTCGCCTGTCCATGACTACAGTGTTTTAACCCCAGCGAGATGAGAGTTTATATACTCCGCTACTTCATTGCAACCACAGGAAAATATGCAAAGCATATATATACATTAGTATATGTATATATGTATTTAATAATAATAATAATAATAGTATATATATATATATATATATATATATAT
>NW_026424947.1:0-707 GCF_001194135.2 Octopus bimaculoides
TATAATCAAAATAAGCAACAGGATATCAAATAGTAATGCAGTACGACCGTCTCAAGCAGTTCCATTTAATTGAACGATTAATTACAACAATTTAAATGCAATGAATTCAGCTGCAGAAAATAGAGAATTTTTTTTAACAAGTAGGACACATTAATATAATTTTTCTTAAATGTTTGAACAGAGTAAGAAGATGGAAGAAATTCAAGTTGTCGTTATTGTAGCAAAGTGGCTAAGGATATTATTTTGATTTTATTCACCTTACTTCGAGCTGTGGGGATAATACCAGGGTGACTTGGTACTTCAACTTAAGTACCTAATTCAACTAAATTTGTATATATATATGAGTGCGCGTGTGTGTGTGTATGTATGCATATATAAGTATATATATGTATATATACGTATTTGTAAGTATGTGTATGTATATATGTATATATATGTATATATGTATTATTTAAAAGAGTTCCAACTCTGTCTGTTTTTATGTTTTATTTATATTCTTATAAAGTTAATGTGGGATATAGAATATGGAATATATGATATAATATAAATAGTAAAATGAAATGAAGTATTGAATGTCTTATTGAATATATGAAATATTGAGTATTAAATATAGAGAATTAAATATTATACGTATATATGTATAGATATGTATATATGTATATATATAAAGTAAATGTTAGAGGTAATACTTGACAATTGTAAGCACC
>NW_026424948.1:0-435 GCF_001194135.2 Octopus bimaculoides
TATATAAAAAGATAAATTAAATATAGTGATATTCAATTGACAATCTAATAATTTCTTTATATTACGATATTACATTAAATTCTATGAATATAATATAGAACATAACATATTATATAACATAAATAATTATAAAAACCATAGAAGGCCAACAAATTGTTTCAACTTATATATATTTTTTTCTGATATGCATAATCACAGTTCCATTATACATATAGTCACTTCAGGGTCTTGGCTTTATAAAAAGACGAAATTCCATGTGAGAAGATGGCTGGATTGTATGAATTAATTCAAATGTCTGTGCTATGAGTGTGAGCATTAACCATTCAATGGTACATCAATTACAATTAAAAAACAACAAAAATACTTGTCATCTGAAAACGGATGATATAATTGAATTATACCAATATTTATATGGTATCCAACTGACGTACCAGT
>NW_026424949.1:0-247 GCF_001194135.2 Octopus bimaculoides
CATCGTCATCAACATCATCATCATCATCATCGTCATCATCATCATCATCACCATCATTGTCATTGTCATCATCATTGTTATCATCATTGTTAACGTCATCACCTCCATCGTCGTCGTCATTATCATTATCATTGTCATCACCATCATCATTAGCATCGTCATCATCATCATCATCATCATCGTCATCACCATCGTCACCATCATCGCCATCATCATCACCATCGTCATCACCATCATTATCATCATC
>NW_026424950.1:0-788 GCF_001194135.2 Octopus bimaculoides
TGCAGTAATGTCTATTTTATTTTTGCCAAGTTCTTGGTAGAATTTTTGGGAGTTGGATGTGAACTGCTTGTTTTGTTCAAAGACACGTTGGCGTTTCTCATATCGGCGGATCCTTTGCGCTTTGGCAAGGATATCTTGCTTTAGCTTTTCTTTTACCACAGGTGATTTTTTTCTGTAATGCTGTATTTGTACAGTATTTTTGTTTTCTTTTTGTTACTTAGTTGTGTTGATTGTCTACTAATTTCGTTGAGAATCGATAGATCTTTTCTCTTTTTTTCAATTTTGTTTTGGATATTATTTATCCACAAGGTTTGTTTGGGTGGTGGAACTCCTGTTTGGATGGGTTTGAGGGAGTATCCTGCTTCTTTTGTGGCTGCAGTGGCTACCGCATATATTATGTCGTTTCGCTCAGTGATATTGCCAGTTGTTTCTGTGGTTGTTAGTTCCGTGACGGCCAGGTTTAAGTTATTTATTATTGAGGTTGTTTTATTGTCTATTTTGATTTTTGGGAGGTGTAATCTGTGGTCCATTCGAAGATCTGTGGTTTTCAGTTCTTTGATTATTCTCATTTTCATAGTATCGTAATTATTAGGTTCCCCTTCACTGTTTCCAAGTTTCAAATTTGTTTCGCCTTCCAGACAATGAACATAAAATACGAACAATAATAAAGTGAGGAACGAATATATATAGTGCATGTATGTGTGCGTATGCGCGCGCCCGTGTTTGGGTGTGTGAGTTTATGTGTGTGTGTGTCTTTGTATGTATATATGTGTATGTGTATATATATA
>NW_026424951.1:0-353 GCF_001194135.2 Octopus bimaculoides
TACATACATACATACATACATACATACATACATACATAAGTACATAAACACGCATGTGACTTAACGAAAACAAATATAATAGACGTAATTCTACAGAACAGAATAAATCTGAGACTAAGCAGAAATATTATTAACGACTTAATTTATTGAATACATATTTCATTAGCTCCGCAAACTCAGTAGGAAACCCCTCAAATTACACGGAAGTTAAGCAATTCCGCTAAATGTTTGGGGCCCCACTTCACATGGAGAAATAACACTCTGCTGTTATATATATATATTAGCAGAAATAATTAGGCAGCTGCTTGATTGTGTGTGTGTGTGTGTGTGTGTGTGTGTGTGTGTGTGTGTGT
>NW_026424952.1:0-410 GCF_001194135.2 Octopus bimaculoides
ATATATATACACTCGTTTGTGTGTACATGGTTGTATGTACGTTCCTTTATGTATTCATACATGTGTATGTGGGCATTACAACAGGCAAAAAACATGTCGTTCAGGTAATCAAATTAACGAAGGACAAGTGTTAAGTGGCAATGCTGTTAATTAAATGCAGCGTAACACCTCTAAAAACAGGTCAGCTATAACTTATTTCTAAATAAGTGATGAATAATATCGTAAGTACATGTGCACTGAATTTGTATTTGTTCTAGAATACTGCTTGTTTCGTGCAGGAACCAGGCCAAATTTCGCAGAATGAAAGACTAGTAAAGAAGGTCATAATGTTAGTTTGTATCTCGTATTCTCATCTCTAACTATTCTGCACATACATACATACATATATACATACATACATATATACATAT
>NW_026424953.1:1401-1823 GCF_001194135.2 Octopus bimaculoides
ATACACACATACATACATACATACATACATACACACATACATACATTCACGCACACATACATTCACGCACACATACATTCACGCACACGAAATTAGCTGAGTGCGATGTGCGATGTGCATTCACAGCTTAGAACGATTAGGCCACCCTGTTGTTATTGTTGTTAGATTACAAATGTCACACAGAATACCCTTCAACATGGCTTCTAAGTGATGGAAAATAAAAGCCTCATTTGCTGCTCTCTCCAGGTTGTCTTTACTTAACTGTTGCCCCCTTTTGTTTATCCATGTCATCTCTGGCATGAAATATCAACAAGTTAATAATATATCTTTATAGACACGTATATAGTTCTAGTAAGAGCTGTTGCAGTTATATCGCGGCGTGTGTGTGTGTGTGTGTGTGTGTGTGTGTGTGTGTGTGTGTG
>NW_026424954.1:0-492 GCF_001194135.2 Octopus bimaculoides
TACACTGGAAGCTATGCCAACATTATGGAATAACAACAGAAAAAAAGATGATAAAGGTACACGCCAGAAAAGGTCACAGAAAACGAGAAAGCAACCATACTCTGGGACATGCCAATACAGACAGATAGATACCTATTTCGTTATTGCCCACAAGGGGCTAAACATAGAGGGAACAAACAAGAACAGACGAACGGATTAAGTCGATTACATCGACCCCAGTGTGTAACTGGTACTTAATTTATCGACCCCGAAAGGATGAAAGGCAAAGTCGACCTCGGCGGAATTTGAACTCAGAACGTAACTGCAGACGAAATACCGCTAAGCATTTCGCCCGGCGTGCTAACGATTCTGCCAGCTCGCCGATTCTGCTAACGATTCTACCAGATAGATTCATTAAGGCCAATAGGCCAGATATTGTTGTCAGAGATCATGAAGAAAAAACATGCTTTCCAATTGATGTATCAATACCAGCAGATGACAACGTTTCCCTAA
>NW_026424955.1:0-463 GCF_001194135.2 Octopus bimaculoides
AGAAGTGAAAGTGAAGCAGATTCAGAATATTTTCTGAGAATATACACTTTTAAGTCTTCTTCAAAATTGTAGCCGTTTGAAACGAAATGTGCACCCATGGTGCAACCCTTCGTCTGGTGGTAAAATCTTTGTCTAAACTTTATTGTGTTACTTTCTAACACAAACCTCAATAATCTACAGAGAAAATTTGATGGAATATTTTTGTTTGACCGCTTTTCGAAGGCATCCATGCATGCTTCTACTCCTTCATTGAGGTCAATATTGGGATATAAGGACGAAACATCCTTGGTTACCAAAAAACAGTTCTCGATACGGCCTCGGTGCTTAAAAAGTTGTTGATTTTAGATACAAAATCAAAGGTATCCCAAATATAGGAACTTGATGGTTTTGCGACGGGGAGTAGAAAGCCATCTAGCCATTCCGAAATTTTGACAGTGCAACATTTATATCCACTGCAAATTAG
>NW_026424956.1:0-407 GCF_001194135.2 Octopus bimaculoides
AAGCTGTTCATGGCATATGTGTGAGTGTGTGATTGTACGTATGTATGTATCTATGTATGTATGTATGTATGTTATGTATGTATGTATGTCATGTATGTTATGCATGTATGTATGCATGCATGCATTTATGTATGTATGCATGCATGTATGTATGTCATGTATGTTATGTATGCATGCATGTATGTATGTATGTCATGTATGACTGAATGTGTGTATGGCTGTATGTATGACTCTGTGTATGTGTGTATGAATGTATGTATGTATGTACGTACGGACATGTGTATGTGATTGCGTGAGTGCGTTATAGTCACATAGAAACAAATGGACAGAGGGAGAGAAGGACAGAGAGGGTGAAACAGAAGAAGAAATCATCAGTGAGTGATGGGTGCTGATGATGGTGATGTTGT
>NW_026424957.1:0-1133 GCF_001194135.2 Octopus bimaculoides
AGTTTATTGTGGAATGTGTATATGAGTGTGTGTTTGAGTGTTTTTTGAGTGTTTTTTGTGGGGATGTTAGGTGTGTGTACGTGAGAGTGTGCGTATATCTCTTTGTCTGAGTATGTATGTGTTGTTTTGATCGTCCTTGTGGTGTGTGTGTGTGTGAGAGCAACCGTATGTAAAAACAAATAGTAAATGAGTATATGCATATATACGTACAGGTATGTGCATACCGACATCCACCTGTATGTATAGGTGCATATCTGGGTACCTTTTCGTTAGTCATGCATTTCAGAAAGTCCCGCAGTCTATCTGTCTCTCTTTATATAAATATATATATATATGTATATATACACACACATCATCTATGCACACAATATGTATGTATTATGTCTGTATGTGAATAACTTTCGCCCCTGTAGGATGATAGAAACGTTAACATTTCATCGAAGAAACCACGAAACCGGTACTTGAAATACAAATATCTCGGAATAGAAATTTGTCTGGAATTTTGTCTGTCCCCCAGTTGTGCACAGGTTTTTTCGTCACTGTCGCCATCGTACATAAATACAGTGAACTATTGACTGGCTTGCAGGAAAAATTGTATTTAACGATGATAGTTATCACAAAATACAAAATAAAGCTAATAAATAAAGAAAGAAAGAAGATTTTATACGCCTGAAGTGATATTGTGGAGAAATCAAAACGTGACTGACAGATCCGTGACAATCTATCTTCAACGAGGCGAAGAATTTAAATAACATTTGGCACTATATTGTGTATGCTCTAAACACGGTTTTCTTGTTGGATCTATCTGGTCGACAAATGATCCCTGGCGATTTCGCTGACAAGCGCTATATATATATATATATATATATAAATATATATATATATGTGAGTAAAAATAAATAAAAAAAGGGGTTTTGTATGATCGTGTATAGAGGAATATATCATTTTATTTAAAGGAGTTCCAACTCCGTCTGTTTTTTAATGTTTTATTTATATTCTTGTAAAATTAATGTGGGATGTAGAATATGGAATATATAATATATAGTATAAAAATGGACGGTACAATGAAATGAAGTATTGAATGTCTTATTGAATATATGAAATATTGAGTGTTCAATATAAAGGATTAAATA
>NW_026424957.1:1337-2166 GCF_001194135.2 Octopus bimaculoides
ATATATACATGTGTTTGTGTGTATATATACACACACACGCTAATATCGAACAGAAAGAATGAGTGTAAACACCACATTGATGAATAAATATGTTCTTTTTTAGTGGTCTAACAAGGCTACCCATGGTTTCGTGCTAAGGGATATTCCCAATTGTTCAAGCGTATCACATAGAAGTGTTGATACTCGTCTCCTTATAAGACTTTGATCAACCCAGGGATATACGAGAATCCACTTATGGACTAGAGATATGTGAGAAGACATTTACCCAAACTGCCACGCACTGAGACTGAACCCAGAACCATATGCGTGAGAAGCAAAAACCTTATCCCACAAGCGCATTTGTATTCTGCCACGTTAATACAAATGCATATTGTTTTTTTTAGCTTGTTTCAGTCATTTGACTGCGGCCATGCTGGAGCCCCGCCTTTAGTCGAGCAAATCGACCCCGGGACCTATTCTTTGTGAGCCTAGTACTTATTCTATCGGTCGCTCTTTTGCCGAACCACTAAGTGACGGGGACGTAAACACACCAGTATCGGTTGTCAAGTGATGTTGGGGACAAACACAGACACACAAACACACAAACACGCACGCACACACAGCTGGCAGAAACGTTAGCACGTCGGGCGAAATGCTTAGCGGTATTTTGTCTGCCGCTACGTTCTGAGTTCAAATTCCGCCGAGGTCGACTTTGCCTTTCATCCTTTCGAGGTCGATTGAATAAGTACCAGTTACGCACCGGGGTCGATATAATCGACTTAATCCGTTTGTCTGTCCTTGTTTGTCCCCTCTGTGTGTAGCCCCTTGTGGGTAGTAAAGAAATAACACA
>NW_026424957.1:2176-4918 GCF_001194135.2 Octopus bimaculoides
ATATATATATATATATATACATATATACGATGGGCTTCTTTCAGTTTCCGTCTACCAAATCCATTCACAAGGCTTTGGTCGGCCCGAGGCTATAGTAGAAGACACTTCCCCAAGGTGCCACGCTGTGGGACTGAACCCAGAACCATGTGGTTGGTAAGCAAGCTACTTACCACACAACCACTCATAAGAAACTAAAAATTATGTGTCACCTGTCTGTGACTAACACGTTCTGTCTTCAGCGCAGTATCGTAGAACATAAACAATTTTTGCAGGTAAGGTTCATTGCATTCTTACTTGAACTAATGACTAACGCTTCGTGGCAATTTCTGTAAGCTGTATGCAGTCTCGTGAATCCTCTTTTAGGATCTCTCACGAGAATTTTAATGTATGTATGTATGCGTCTCGCGAGAATAGGAGAGTATGTGAGTGTGTGTGTGTGCATGTGTGTGTGTGTGTGTATGTGTGCTTATTCACACACACATACAGAGAAACACACAGACATATGTGTCTATACGCGCATACGTTTGTGTGCATAAGCATATAACGTACGAGAGTGTAGATATGATCCCGACAATATTTGCATTCTCGAATCTCTTCTTTAATGAGTCAAAACTTTGGTGAAGAAGAAGAAGAAGAAGAAGAAGAAGAAGAAGAAGAAGAAGAAGAAGAAGAAGAAGAAGAAGAAGAAGAAGAAGAAGAAGAAGAAGAAGAAGAAGAAGAAGAAGAAGAAGAAGAAGAAGAAGAAGAAGAAGAAGAAGAAGAAGAAGAAGAAGAAGAAGAAGAAATGCACTTAGAAAAAGCTAAGAGGCAGTTAATGTTATTTATTGGGTGAGCGATTCAATGTGTCCTCCACTATACCATCTCTGTAACTGACAACGTTTTTCATCTACTAACTTGGAATTTCATCTGAATTTCGCTTTAAAGAGTCTAGGTTTAACATTGGAGATTTGTCGAACAGAGATTTTATCACAAATTTAACATCAAAGTAGAAAGTCAAAGCAAGTGTAATGAGCGCTTGGTGTGATTAAAAGATGGGATAATTTCAACCACAGGCGCCTGGCTCAGCGGTCAGAGCGTCGGGCTCACAATCTTGAGGACTTGGCCATCCGTGTCCCCGAGGCCTGCGACTGAGTTTGCATTTTAAATTAACTGGAAGTTTTTTGAGAGGTAGCATGACAAAGAGGGCTCTTATTTATTTCTTGTTCTCACATTCTTTAGAGTTATGTGGGTGATTCGTTATATGGTGCCATTTTTATAGCAGCGAATATTTCTTTCATCATTTGATAGATATTTTCCATAAATATTTAAAACAATATGTGCATGTCCAAGGTATTCACATCAAAATACCAAATATAGTATTGGAATATACAAAACGAAAATTGTAACAAAATATATTTTAAGAAATTTTATACACCATTTAAATGCCAAAGGATCATGTAAATTCTTATGAACACCTCCTGACATACAATGTAGATTAATCACCGAATAGGATCTCCTTAATTTAGACTGTATAATTGAATATTAAATCAATGACGTGGACACTGGACAAATCACACTGGACAAGTCACGCTGGACACTGAGTAGGGAAATGTAAAATTTAATATGTTAATATGCGAGTTTAATTAAGCCAGCTACATGACAACGAAAGTCAAAAGTGATTGATGTTAAAGAGATGCATGTTGGACATTTTATAAGGTTTTCCGCTGTGTCAACCACCATCTCTGTGTGATAATGAAAATATATAATAGAGAATATCCTTGAAAGTTAAACACATTAAGAGGAAGCAGTTGGACAGTCTCTATCTCCAGCATGGCATGATTGAGTTCTAAAACATCATCATCTCCTGAGGCCTGAGGATAGTGCATGGTCGATTAAATCGACCTTCTTACTTCAATGGTACATATATTGTTGATCTTGGACGGAAAAAGAAAAGCGAATCCAAGTTTAGCAAGATTAGAACTCACAATGCGAAGATCTGTAACAAAATACTACAAAAGAATTTGTTCATAAATATGAAAAGATAAAATTACAAAATGAATAGAAATAGTTATAAAACAGAAGTCAGAATTTACCTGTATAAGACGTTTACGTGTAGCGATACTGCTGATGGGAGTTATATATCCCTCTTATCTCATCAGAAAAACTATGCCTGATAGAAGGAAACCGATTACATTTTTGAAATCCACGGACAAAACTACATATAAAACACCATATAATATCCCTGATGAAAATTGGCTGTTGACCAGTGTAATTAATAATTCAATTTATATAAAGTCCTGCTTATTCTGAGTTCAATCCTGTTCGAGCCGTTATATATGACCAATGACATTCTACATATGACTATTCTGCCATTTTTGATCAAATACAAAACCATGATTTGATGTATTGTTTTCATATTTAAGAAGTTCTGATGTGATATGAAAGAGATTTTGCAGCCATTTCAAGATGGTTGAATGATCACATCGAAATCCCAAGATATAAGAATTTTGGCAAAGAGAACCAGATTTTCTGGTTTTATTACTTTCGAGAGATGTTGGAAGAGTTAACCGTCATCAAATTAAATTTACAGAGAGCAGGATTGAGAACCGGTTTCCTTTTATCATATGTCAGTTTGTTACCAGAGTCTATACACATATGTACATACACATGCACACATACACACATACACACACATATAAATATTTGTGTATACATATACACGTGTGTTTCTGTTCCTGATTATATGTATTATGTAACGTATAC
>NW_026424958.1:0-635 GCF_001194135.2 Octopus bimaculoides
AATTAAATTCAATTTATCAAAAATTAAAATTGAATTAAGCTTCACAGTATCTGATATATAAATATATAATTTAGAGAAAAGAACCAAATTTCATGAACTCATCCATGAAAATCCACAGTCACGTATAGAAATCTTTAATAAGTAAATACACTAAAAAGAACTTAATAAGTATTTTTATATAAATTCATTTGTTATTTATTGTTGGTTGATATATATACATTCATTTCATTATTATTATTATTGTATTTTGACCTGAAGATTAGCTATATTTTTTAATAGAATTGATTTTCGATCGATTTAATCGATTTGATTATATTTTATTTTCTATTTAAAAATTTAGTTATGAAACACGTTTAGTCGTTTTATTATTTTATGAATATTACTTTGTATTTTATTATAGTTATTTTTAGTGTATTTATTTATTAATCTTTTCTAAATGTGACTGTGGATTTTCATGAATGAGTTCATGAAAGAAAGAAAGAAAGAAAAAGAAAGAAAGAAAAGGAATGTAGCAGAGAAAGTTTTTCATTTCACACTTAGATTATATATTTTAAATTTAATGAAATTTTAGTTTGAATTTTCTTTCTGACACAATCCGCTTCATTTTATAAAGCGTTTTGTATATTTTTTTTTTT
>NW_026424959.1:0-248 GCF_001194135.2 Octopus bimaculoides
TATATATTTACAAATGCCGAAACAGAAATACACTAACACGGATTATAGACTGATAGTCACGCATTCATAAGCACACATATATATTCACACGTGTATGTATGTCTGTCTGTAAGTATGTCTGTCTGTATGTATGTGTGTGTGTATGTATATATGTATGTATGTATGTATGTATGTATGTATGTATCCATCTATCTATCCATCTATCTACCTATCTGTCTGTCTGTCTATCTATCTATCTATCTATCTAT
>NW_026424960.1:0-412 GCF_001194135.2 Octopus bimaculoides
AACCAACAACCACAACAGAACCAACAATCACAACACAAACTACAACCACAGTACAAACTACAACCACAACAGAAGCAACAACCACAACTGAACCGACAACCACAACACAAACTACAACCACAAAAGAAGCAACAACCACATCAGAACCGACAACCACAACACAAACTACAACCACAAAAGAAGCAACAACCACAACAGAACCGACAACCACAACACAAACTACAACCACAACAGAAGCAACAACCACAACAGAACCAACAACCACAACAGAACCGACAACAACAACACAAACTACAACCACAACAAAACCAACAATCACAACAGAACCAACAACCACAACAGAACCGACTACCACAACAGATGCAACAACCACAACAGAACCAACAACCACAACAGAACCAACAACCACAAC
>NW_026424961.1:0-214 GCF_001194135.2 Octopus bimaculoides
TAAGGACGGAGTTAAATTAGAGTAATGTTGCTGTTGCATTCTGTAATTCTATTGTACGCTTTATATTATTAAACCGAGCCAATTAGTGGTGCACTGATAACGGTCAATCTTAATATTAGCAGACTAGTAATATACTAAGTATGCTTGTCTGCTAACCTTTCCTGGTATCTATCTATCTGTCTATCTATCTATCTATCTATCTATCTATCTATCT
>NW_026424962.1:0-216 GCF_001194135.2 Octopus bimaculoides
GGAATTAATTCCTCTTATGCCCAACTTCTCTCTCAAAACACTAGCACTTACATTATACATCCAGTGGAGCATACTAGCCTCATTCCTCTCTAAACTTTGCAGGTCCTCTGCATTCAGGAACCATGTCTTACTACCATTTAGAATTGCTGTCTTTATACATGCTTCATGCGGAGGCACAATGGCCCAGTGGTTAGGGCAGCGGACTCACGGTCATAG
>NW_026424963.1:0-519 GCF_001194135.2 Octopus bimaculoides
AAAAGTAAAGATTATTGGCCACACAGTCAAGAAGATAAATCAGGAGTGGGGAAAATCCCACCCGCAGGCGCATTTGTGCCTGTGAACAGATTCTATTGCGGCTGAAATATTCCTATGTACAAAATATAATAAATTTTTCAATTATAAAATTTATACAACATTCAAATTCCTATTTGCGACAGGTTGCATTTCCACTACAACATGAAACGGTTAGACTCAAACAGTAATTGTTTCATTTGAATAGAAATTTTGTTTTCACTATAAAACACATACTGCTAGGTTTGTACCACCCCCTTGAGACCCAATTACACTCCAGCTGAAAAATATAGAATGCCTCATAAGTAATATAATAAATGTCCTAAATTCAGTGGTGGTGTTAATAAAGACGTTACGCATTAATTTAATATGTTAAACTTATCTTTATTAACATATATCAAATTATACATAGATATATACAAGATTTACACAGATAGAAGAGTTAGAACTTGTGGTTTGCCCATGGACCTTTTCGTTGGAAAT
>NW_026424963.1:529-1870 GCF_001194135.2 Octopus bimaculoides
ATACATAGATATATACAAGATTTACACAGATAGAAGAGTTAGAACTTGTGGTTTGCCCATGGACCTTTTCGTTGGAAATTTTTGCCCGGTGCAACAAAAATTTCCCCACCCTGAGATAAATGATTGAGAAGAGAGAGAGACAGATAGAAAAAGAGACAGGCAATAATAAACACATTAACAAGCAGGACTGTGAGACAAGGGGACAGACAGACAAACTGAGGGAGTAGTAGTAGTAGTAGAGCTGTGAGAGCAGAACAGGTTTCTCACTTTCGAGAATCTGCATGACTATTTTGAATTGAGATGAGGAGGGAAGGATCACTAGGAATCTCATAGAAAGAGATAAGAATAGTGGTGAGGAGAGGTTAGAGTTGGCCTTCAAAGTATAGGAATGAGTGGTTTAAAGGGAAGAAAAGGGTGGGACAGTTGGAGGAGGTGGCCAGGGTGTATGAGGGTGAGTGGTGATGAAAGGGTGAAGAAATGGAAATACGGCTTCTCTCGTGTATGAGTATGTTTGTGACTAGTGAGATCCTCATTTCTAGTCAATGATGCACCACAGATATCACAGTGATATGGTTTTTCTCCTGCAGGAGTAGAGATGTGTCTGGTTAAGTCAACATTACCAGTGAATGATTTACCACAGATATCACAGTGATATGGCTTTGCTCTTGTATGAATATATTTGTGTGTAGTCAACTGATTGCTAGTATAGAACAATTTACCACAGACACGGCAGTCATGTGGCTTCTCTCCTGTATGAATACGTTTATTATTAATGAGACCATCATTTCTAGAGAATGATTTACCATAGATATCACACTATTGCTTCTCTCCTGTATGGATAGGTTTGTGTTTAATGAGACCATCATTTCTAGAGAATGATTCACCACAGATATCGCAGTGATATGGTTTTTTTCCTGTATGAATACGGAGGTGTCTGGTTAAGTCACCAGTAGCTCGGAATGATTTACCACAGATATCACAAGTATGGGGCCTCTCACCTGTATGAATATATTTGTGTCTAGTCAAGTCATTACTTCTAGAGAATGATTTACCACAGATATCACAAGAATAGGGCCTCTCTCCTGTATGACTACGTATGTGGACGCTTAAGCTTGCAAACTGAGAGAATGATTTACGACAGATATCACAAGAATAGGGTTTCTCTCCTGTATGACTACGTCTGTGGGTATTTAAGCTTCCTTTAAGAGTGAATGATTTACCACAAACGTCACACTGATATGGTTTCTGTTGCATATGAACATATTTGTGTGCAGTCAACACACTACTTGTAGAGAATGATTTACCACAGATATTACAAGGATAGGGCTTCTCTCCTGTATG
>NW_026424964.1:0-435 GCF_001194135.2 Octopus bimaculoides
ATATATATATATATATATATATATATTTACATATATACATACATATGCGTGTGTATGTGTGTGTGTGTGTGCTCATATATATGCGCGTGTGTATACATCTATGGTCGTGTTTGTATGCGCATGCGTTTACATCTTTATGTGTGCATGTGTATGTCTGTGTGTGTGTGTGTGTGTGTGTGTGTTTCCTGCGATTTTCAAATCAAATGTCTTGACCTTCAGAAAATTAAAACTATTCCACTCTGCTTTATAGTTGATATTTAGTAATATATATATATATATATATATATATATATAACAAAATTGACATATAACAACATATATATATATAAATTTATATATTATATATGAATTTATATATAAATATAAATTTATACATTTATATATAAATTCATATATATGTAAATATATATATATATATATATATATATATATATA
>NW_026424964.1:445-1227 GCF_001194135.2 Octopus bimaculoides
TATATATATATATATATATATATATATATATATTCATGTTGTTATATATCAATTTTGTTATAATATATTCATACAGTGTTAAGACATCGAGCTGGTAGGATCGTTAGCGTACCGGAAAAAATGCTCAGCATCCTATTGAGGGAGGGAAAGGGAGTGTTGTGAGTCTTGGTACTCGGGACAATAATATTCAGGGACTGATGGTGTACGAGAAAGATAAGGTTAACTTTGGCTAGATTTGAACTCGGAACGCAAGGTGTCATATTAAATGTTACAATGCATTTCATTCATCACTCTAATGATTATGCTAAGGTGAAAATCTGATTCTTCTACTGCAGGCAAATTTGCTTTGAGATAGCGTTGAAAATTATCTCCCCTGTTCCTTGAGAGTTGCCAACAATTGCCACTCGATATATGTTGTTCCTTCACCGAAAAGGGAAGTTATAAATTTATTCATTCATCTACTCACATGGATTAGTTATCTATGCTCATGCTTTAGGAGCATTTTAGTTATCTCCCATAGCGCAATTTTTATATATATATATGCAGGATATATAACGATGTAAACAGCTTAAAAATTGTAGGAAGTTCTCCATATAACGATTTTAGCATGAAAGTGAATCAAAAATAATGATGGTAGAACATGATAAACACACACACACACACACACACACACATGAGAGCACCGAAAGGACTACACATTAAATATATAAAGGTACACACTTACACGAAGTCACAAAGCAAGCACACATATATACACACAATCATATATATATATATATATA
>NW_026424964.1:1962-2357 GCF_001194135.2 Octopus bimaculoides
TGTGTGTGTGTGTGTGTGTGTGTGTGTGTGTGTGTGTGTGTGTGTGTGTGTGTGTGTGTGTGTATTATGTATGTTTATTATGTTCGTGTGGATATATATATATTTGTGTGGAAATACATATACGCATGGATAAATTTGCACATATATTTATATATAAATATATATATATATACAGACACATTCGCATGCATATATATATATTAATACACACACACACATATACATAAACATGTTTATGTATTCAGTAATCTACCTGTCACTATACTTATGGATTTATCACTATATTTGTCTCATCACTCAGCTAGAGTTTCTGTACTTTCTTTTTCATAAACACACACACACACACACACACGTGCGTATATACATATGTATATATATACATACATCCATATATA
>NW_026424965.1:0-373 GCF_001194135.2 Octopus bimaculoides
ACATTATGACCGAGTATGAAAACAATAGATGGATAAGGTTATGACGTGATCCATTTGAAAAAATCGTTAGAGAATTGGACGCTGCCGGATAGTAGGTTGGACAACACATACATACAATTCCTAATAAACAAACGGGACAGAGAGTCGGACAAAGCGCCACAATGTAATAATCGATGCAGACTCTGTGGAATCAGTATCGAAGATATCACCCACATCATTAGCAGCTGTCCAAAAATGTCATCACGGCATTACCTACCCATGAGACATGATGTTGTGGCCAAGACACTGTAAAATGAAATCCGCCGGCAGGATAACTCCGAGGTTAAGGAGATGAAAACCCATAATGTGGTAGAGGCCATTACCACTCACAATA
>NW_026424966.1:0-342 GCF_001194135.2 Octopus bimaculoides
TTGTGTTACATGGTTAAAGTATATATTCAAATTATGTCAGAAAAATGTTAGAAAAACGTTAGAAAAACGTTATAAAATCTTTTTGGTATATAAACATTGTATTTTGAGAAATAACCGGTTTCGTGTTGTCTTTTCAAATTTCTCTACTTCATTGTGTTGTGTTCGTTCCAGTCTGAGAAAGAAGAGTTCTAGATAGGGGGAGGTAATTAGGGATTTCTTCCGGTATAGGGGAGATAATCGAAATCTAGGGGGTGGTAGAATTTGATTAATTTACCATGGCTTTGTTCTATATCCCCCCCTTTTTTTTTTCTCAGTGGGGTGATGAATTTCCTTATTTAAATG
>NW_026424967.1:0-352 GCF_001194135.2 Octopus bimaculoides
TGTATATACATATACACACGCATATATATATATATATGTATACATGTATATATATATACACACATACCTACATAAATATATATACATACATACATGCGTGCATACATACACAATATATTCGTGCAGTGTTGCACGCATGTATTGTGTGTATACTGGAAAATGCATATGAAAGTAACCAAACAGTGATTGAAATAAAAACTAAAGATGGCTGCTTTTGAATAGCACAAGAGAAAAATAATATTTTGTTATTGAAATATCGTATCAATGCCATGTTAGTTCGTTAAAGTAAACTATTTTAAAGAACTTCCTTAATTTCTGCATATACAGGCCTCCATATTCTCATTGTCCTTGA
>NW_026424968.1:0-1032 GCF_001194135.2 Octopus bimaculoides
ATAATAATAATAATAACAATAAGGTGTAAATAAAGAAGAAGAGTGCCATAATTCAATTTGCTGAACGATATTTCGGTATCTCGTGTACCTTCAACGGGTTCAAAATTTGATATGTCAGCCTACTTCATTTTTTTTATAGATAATAGTAGGACTGCTATGACTCCTCTAGAAGTCATTAGGACTGATATGACTCCTCTGCTATGACTCCTCTGGAAGTCATAGCAGAGGAGTCATATCAGTCCTAATATTATCTATATAATAATAATAATAATAATAATAATAATAATAATAATAATAATAATAATAATAATAATAATAATAATAGCTACCCATCAAAGCCTGTAAGGTCACATGTCTGTAGATGGTCAACAGCATGTCTTTGTCTTTCAGTGACTGAAATAATAAAAGATTGAAATCATTTTACACGAGTGTATATGCGTAAATGCGTTTATGTATTTAGACGTGGATGTGTGTGCGTGCGTGTTTCATTATGCATGTTTATGCCTGTGTGCATACATACATACATACATACATACATACATACATAATTCGACATTGTTTGTCTATTTCAGTATGTGCGGCTGGCTCATCATTGTTTCATTATCATTTAACGTCCGTTTCCCGTGCTGCTAGGACACGGAAGATTCGACAGGGTTTGGTAAGTCACAGAAGTGTGTCAAGCTCCAAAGTTTGCTTTGGCATGATTTCTACGGCTTAATGTCCTTCATAGTGGAGGCGCAATGGCCCAGTGGTTAGGGCAGCGGACTCGCGGTCATAGGAGCGCGGTTTCAAATACCCAGACCGGGCGTTGTGAGTGTTTATTGAGCGGAAACACGTAAAGCTCCATGAGGCTCCGGCAGGGGATGGTGGCAAACCCTGCTGTACTCTTTCACCGCAACTTTCTCTCACTCTTACTTCCTGTTTCTGTTGTGCCTGTAATTCAAAGGGTCAGCCTTGTCACTCTCTGTGTCACGCTGAATATCCCCGAGAACTACGTTAAGGGTACACGTGCCTGTGGAGTGCTCAGCCACT
>NW_026424968.1:1511-2256 GCF_001194135.2 Octopus bimaculoides
TTGTCTTTCCCTTGGATAACATCGGTGGCATGGAGAGGGAAGTCTGGTATGCATGGGCGATTGCAGGCCTTCCATAAACAACCTTGCCCGGACTTGTACATCGGAGGGTAACTTTCTAGGTGCAATCCCATGGTCATTCATGACCGAAAGGGGTCTTTACCTCTTTTACGTAGGTACGTGTACACGCACACGTGTGTGTAATGCACAAATGTTTCACAACATATGTGTGTATGTAAGAATGTGGGTATAAGACCATACATTTGTACAAGTGTACCCAATCAAATAGTTCTGGAAGGTGTTTTTCCTGTCTCCAACCACTTTTTTTTCACTCTCCTCTTCCACTTTTCTAACATATATTTTTCTTCTGATGAAGGATTAGCGCCCGAAACGTCTTTCGCTTCATTTTAAGCAGGAAGCTAAAACAACATTTGTTAAAACTTGTTTTTCATGTTTTATCTGTTATTTTCTTTCATTTTCCTTTCAATGATGTAAGCGAACATATATCCATCCATCCATCCGTCCATCCATCCATCCATCCATCCATCCATCCATACTTACGACGGGGTGCTGAAAAGTTTTTGGCTTTAAAGCTATCGCAAAAAGCCTGGTTGGAGGCCCAGCCTTCCGATTTATTTTACAGGTCTTAGAAAAACTGAAGGTATGCTGCAATAATTAACTAACCCTCCTATATTTTCTTTTACCCAAAGCCAGGGACTTTTCAGCACACCCTCGTATACATACATAC
>NW_026424969.1:0-683 GCF_001194135.2 Octopus bimaculoides
GTGTGTGTGTGTGCATGTATATATATAGCAAATTAAAAGGATGGCTTATTAACAATTAGAACCTAAAGGCAAAATTAATAGAGGTCAAAAATGTGATGGAGGTTGCTGGCCAGCACCATTAATGCTAAAAATAAGAGTTAAATTAACTCTAAAGCCACTAAAGCACTAAATTAATGACTGGCAAAGGGAGGTTAGTCCCTAGCGTACATAGCCGTATTGCAATTCGAATTTTGGTGTAGAACACCTTAATTCTCATCAGCGGCTCTTAACACCTAGGGTTAAACTCAATTTCTCTTGTCAACCATATAAGAAACACTATTTAAATCATATGCTGTTTTTGCAAATGGTGTGCTGGCCAACATCCTCTGTCACTTTTGTGACCTCAATTACATATATACCCAGATATGCACCTATACATACAGGTGGATGTCGGTATGCACATACCTGTATGTATATATGCATATACTCATTTACTATTTGTTTTTACATGACTGAACGCAGCGTCTACAATTGTAAGTAGTTTTCGTAACTTCATATTTTCCAACGCTACTCTATCTCTTTCTCTTTCTCTTCCTCTATCATTTTTTCCCCCTCTCGTTCTTCCTCTGTTACTACTACGTATCTCTTTTTTTCCCCCCTCGTACTTCCTCTCTTTCTCTTTTCCTCTTGTTGCTCACCTATTC
>NW_026424970.1:0-472 GCF_001194135.2 Octopus bimaculoides
TTCCATCATCTTGAACAGAGCTTCCCAGGTAGACAAATGAATTGACAACATCAAGTAACTTTCCCTTAACAAAAATTTTAGAGGTGTTACAAACAGCACCATACACAGGTTGATACATTACAACTGTTTTTTTCAGATTTATGGTCAGGCCAAAAGCATCACAAACTGCGTCAAATGCAGATACAAGGGATTGCAGACCCGTTTCAGAATGACTAACCAGATCGCAATCGTCAGCATACAAAAGTTCCCTAATAAGTGAAGTAAAAACCTTCGTTTTAAACTTCAGTCGGGTCAAATTAAAAACATTCCCCGTTGTTCGATATTTTATGTAGATACCCTCCTCAGAGTTTTGAAAGGAATGTGACAACATAACGGCAAAGTATATTGCAAAGAGGGTGGGTGTGTCAAGGTCCCCCTGCTTAACTCCATTTTCCACAGCAAAAGATTCAGAAAGCCTACCACCAAAATTAAC
>NW_026424971.1:0-201 GCF_001194135.2 Octopus bimaculoides
GCCAGATTTCTTCACCTCCTTTTAATGCTCAATTTCATTTGTCTACACATATATACATCCTTTGTATTTCATGTACTTTGATTATTGACCCACCTAACTTGCTTATCTATACATTCACTTTACTACTTGGCTAAGTTGGAGCCTCTTGAATCCTACTAAGCATATTGCATATGGCGGATATCTGATTCTCATCTATGACTG
>NW_026424972.1:0-204 GCF_001194135.2 Octopus bimaculoides
TATAAAATCAAAACCGCTGACAAATGGTATAAACACCATCCTGTGACTGAAATAGAAAATGCATCGATTCTCTGGGACTTCCCCGTACATACCGACAAAACTATAAAAGCTAATAAACCGGATATTATTATAAAAGATCAGACAAAAAGGGTGAGTTTATTAATTGACATGAGTATTCCTTGCGATCACAATACAGCGGCGAAA
>NW_026424973.1:0-402 GCF_001194135.2 Octopus bimaculoides
TGTGTACGTATATGTGTATGTAATGTGTGTGCATATATAACGTGCGTTGTGTACGCGCGTGTGTATTTGACTCATACACTTATTTATAATATATTCCTCGGTAGACTTAATATTTTAATGTGTGAAGGGCCAGGGCCTGTTAGAGCTTAAAGATGTGCAAGAACTAAGTTTGGAGGCGTCGAGGGTGAAACGTGAGTGAGCGGACTGCAAGGTGAAGTGCTTATATATCGTTAATGGGTGATACAATATGTTAAGTTTTACATCAAAAGACGAACGGTGGATTTGATTTTCGGCTGATATCATGTCGGACTATCACTGACTTCACGGTATACGAGATGGGGAAAATAAGGGGAGATGGTGGTATTGATGGTGGTGGTGGTCGTCGTCGTGATGATGATGGTG
>NW_026424974.1:0-238 GCF_001194135.2 Octopus bimaculoides
ACATACATACATACATACATACATACATACATACATACATACATACGCAGCTCCTTGACCAACGCTCTTTGTCTGATAACCTAGAAAACATGCCCAAATAAGTCACACAACTCTTACCCAACGTATCATCAGATGAAAAGATAAGCTTATATGAGCAGAAGACTTTGCATGGATATGTTACTACAAATCTCCGTGATGATAGTAACATCGATTATCAAAGCAGTTTATCATGGACCAA
>NW_026424975.1:0-574 GCF_001194135.2 Octopus bimaculoides
GGTCGTGAGATGAACTAAAGTGACAGCTAAATCGCCCAAAACATAAAAAATGTTAAAAGCAAACTGATTTAAATGATGAGGAATAACACGAATACTATATTTATCAGTAATAGAGTAAAATAATTGTAAATTTCTTTTCTTAGAACATATATTAAAATACCAGTAATAGAAGA
Organism: Octopus bimaculoides; assembly: GCF_001194135.2. Lineage (NCBI taxonomy): Eukaryota > Metazoa > Mollusca > Cephalopoda > Octopoda > Octopodidae > Octopus > Octopus bimaculoides. The sequence goes on from NW_026424975.1 coordinate 174, forward strand.
TATGAAAACTTTCTGACCTTTACCATAAAAAACTGACTCAGAGATCAGTCTTGCGAAAATATGTTGAAAACAACTTCTTGCTAAGAACTGAGATATTTCTTGTGTGAATTCTCTCTTTCCCTCTCTCTCTTTCTCATTCTTTCTCTCTCCCTTTCTCCCTACACACACACACCTACACAAATATATATGAATATGTATGCATTCATAGAAATACATATAGCCATACATATAACGTATACATATACACACGTGTATATGTGTGTATGTCTATATGCATAGATAGTTAGACAAATAGATAAATGTATACAAATGTGCACACAAAAACACACACATATTTATATATGTATATATATATATGTCTGTCTGTCTGTCTGTCTGTATATATATATATATATATATAT
>NW_026424975.1:1766-2140 GCF_001194135.2 Octopus bimaculoides
TGGTAAGTGAGAGAGTGGAATACAGTTGGCGGAAGTGCGTGAAGGTGGTAGGAGAACTGAGGTAAGGTTGATGGCTCGGGATCGGTGGAGTGCCGGGTCGACAAATGATGGAAGATACCCTCGATTCAGAAAAAGAAGCTGTCGCATCGTTTTGCAATGGGATTCGAAATCCGAATCGATGCTGCAAAGTCGTCGAAGGCGATGAAATTGAGACGAAGGTATGGTAGATTTAATGTGTTTGGGGTGAGAGAAAGAGCAGTGGACGTAGGAGTGGGAGTCAGTAGATTTATCGCGGACAGAGGCGGAGAGGTGGGTATTGTGTATTGTGACGGAGATGTCCAGAAAGCAAACAGAAGTATCAGATATTGTGTGGG
>NW_026424976.1:0-303 GCF_001194135.2 Octopus bimaculoides
GTGCAATCAATGGGAGCGGGTAAAAGTGGAGGTTTTACCCAAAATTTGTGGAGGTTGTGAATCCAACCCACTATATCTGTCCAATATACTGCCGGAAGAATACCCAATTATTATTACAGTAGTGTTTTTTGATTGCATTACCAAGTGCAATAAATGAGTGCAGGTAAAAAGATATTTTCTCATTAATTTATGTAGCAATAAGAAAATGGAGAGGAATATGTGGTATTCATCAACTTGCAGACATTGCATTGTGTCAATTTACTTGCTTATTTGTTTACTAAAAGGACAATAATAACAATATAC
>NW_026424977.1:0-536 GCF_001194135.2 Octopus bimaculoides
TATATATATATATACATACATACATACATACATATATATAAATATATACACGTATGCATGTATGTATGTATGTATGTATGTAAGCTTCTGTAAATATAGCAATGTCGTAATGACCGAGTATCAATTGTTCTACGCTGAAGTCCTACCTATTTTAGTTTAACAAACTTCACATACAATCACCCCCACCCCCACACACAAACACACAAACAAACAAACACACAAGCGCACACACATTGGGACACAATGAAGCGATTTCCTTTAGCTCTTACCTACAATTAAGCACACCACCGACACATAGACACCAGATCCTACATCCTGATGTTAAAACGAAAAAAATCTTCAGCAGTTGATGCATTGCTGGAAAATGTAGAAAATGGCAAATAAGGAAATAGGAAGAATTCTAAATGAAAGAAAATAGTTAAAACTGGGGTATATTTTTCAGTTGTCTAAGCCATAATTATGCATATTCATAATATTAACAGACACAATATACGTCTATCTATCTATCTATCTATCTATCTATCTATCTATCTATC
>NW_026424978.1:0-276 GCF_001194135.2 Octopus bimaculoides
AAATCAACCTCAAGACAGCTGTTTCGGCTTCATACATACATACATACATGTAGGTATACATATATACATACATGCATACATTCGTACGTACTTGCACAGATACATGCATTTATTCTTACACACACATACATATATATATATAAACATATCCGTATACATGCATATATATACACATGTATATATGCACATACATACATACACACACATATATATATGTAAATATGTATATATATGTACACACACACATATATACATACACACACACATATATATATA
>NW_026424978.1:286-392 GCF_001194135.2 Octopus bimaculoides
ATATATGTACACACACACATATATACATACACACACACATATATATATATTCATATATATTCATATACATATAAATATATGCATATCCACGCATACACATATGTAT
>NW_026424979.1:0-374 GCF_001194135.2 Octopus bimaculoides
TATGTATGTATGTATGTATGTATGTATGTATGTATGTATGCATGTAGGCACTTTAGTTTCAACGTATGTATATATGTATATACATGAATGTATACACATTCATGCAAGTATGAATATGTACATATATAAGCATGTATGCATGTACGTATGTAAATATATGCATGCATATATTCACATGTGAATATGTAGATATATACGCATATGTATGTATGTATGTATGTATGCAGGTGCGAGGGTATACATGTGAGTATGCATGTATGAATGCATCTGATTATGCATGCATGCATGTATAGCTGTGTCTAAATCTACCGATAAAATCAGTACATACATATATTTATTCAAAGGTAGTAGCCGTCTCAGTCTATAAATGCGTG
>NW_026424980.1:0-104 GCF_001194135.2 Octopus bimaculoides
ATGTACGTACATACGAATGAACATACGAACGTACATACGTACTTACGAACGAATGAACTAACCAAAGACTGAGCCAACGAAACAACGAACGGACGAAAGAAAAA
>NW_026424980.1:169-288 GCF_001194135.2 Octopus bimaculoides
ATGTACGAATGAACGAACGAACGGTCGAACGAACGAACGTAGGAACGTACATTCGTACGTAGGAACGATCGAACGAACGAACTAACGAACGACATATGTACGTACGTACGATGGACGAG
>NW_026424980.1:314-462 GCF_001194135.2 Octopus bimaculoides
AACGAACGAACGTATATACGTACGTACGTACGTATGTATGTGCGAACGATCTATGGAACGAACGACCCAACGTACTTTCGTACGTATGAACGGAAGATCGAAAGAAAGAACGTACTTCCGAATGAACGAACGAACGCACGTACATATG
>NW_026424981.1:0-287 GCF_001194135.2 Octopus bimaculoides
TGTATTTTGAGTAGATATGAGGAATAACAATAAATGGATCAAAACGTGTATGATCAATAAGCTCCTTTAATTTCCAAATATGTTTCAAAATTTATGTGCACTCTACTCTTAAGAAGTTAGAGGTGCTGGAAATGCACATAAATTCATTGTCAGGGAACCAACTTACATAAGCAAGACATGCGCTAAATGTTAAGCTTGCGTATGAGTTATAACATTATATAGCTAAGTAAATGACTCTTAGAAACAAGAACGCTAGTTTACAGGGAGCTGTTAAGGGAGAGAGGCTA
>NW_026424982.1:0-399 GCF_001194135.2 Octopus bimaculoides
TTCAGAAATATAAATCTTGATACATGCTATTAAAGTTATTTATCAAAGAGTAGAGATTTCTATCTTTCAACTACTCAAGAATGCTTTTAAAAATAGACAACTGCCATTAGATGAAAAATACGAAAAGAAAATGTGTACACATAGCTTTGCCAATACTAAATTAATTACTATGATTATCTGTCTGATATTAGAGTTTAGATTACTTCACTGATTACTAAATAGGATGTATGCAGCTAAGTTAAAATGACTCTGTTATTAGTTGTTTGTTTGTTTTTAAAGTTATTCCACCTTGTATCTTAACAATTAGTTTTGCAAATACACAAATTCCCTGTTACTCTCTCTCTTTCTCTTAGAAGCATTTGTAATTGTAAATGCATATACTCACCACCCCCATATATA
>NW_026424983.1:0-885 GCF_001194135.2 Octopus bimaculoides
GAGAGAGAGAGAGAGAGAGAGAGAGAGATGGATATAGATATAGATAGAGTGAAGGAGTGATCAAGATTGAGGCCAGTTACGGTTGTGTTGCTGTAGAGGAGATACAGAGTTAACCGGTCAGCGGGATAGAGTGAGAGAAAAAGAGAGACAGAGTGGAAGAGAGCAAGAGAAAGAGGGAGAGAGCAAGAGAGCAGGGGAGAGATGGTGGTGAAGTGCCAGAGTATGCTCACAAGGAACAGAGATCAGAATATAAATGTGATGATAGGGAAGAGCAAGGAAGTGACAAGTGGTGGAAAAGCGGAAGAGCGTGCCCTCAAGATACGGGGTCTGAATATAAATGGTAGGGTATTGCCAAAAGTGCACGAGTAGGAAATAGAGACTTTACGTGAATGCAAAGAGTGTGGGTGTGGGGCATGCAGTGAGTAAAACCTGGGCATATAGAGAGGGTGGGAGAAATGACACGGTGAGCAGGGCCATGGGGACAGGATTGGGGATCAAGGGATAAGCATGAATAGAATGCATGAAAAGAGGAAATGTGAGGAGAAGGAGAGATGTACGAGGGGTGTTCATTAAAGATTCCACTAGAATTCGTTTGTCTTTTACGACTGTTGAAGTGAATGAAGGTGTTATAATGGAGGCAGTTGAATGCAGATCAGTGATCAGGTTCTTGTACTTGAAAGTTTCGCTGAAGTGGGTGAATCTTCTGGGGCTTCTTTCAGTTCCCATCTACCAAATCCACTCACAAGATTTTAGCCAGCCCCAGGCTACAGTAGAGGGCACTTGCCCAAGGTGTCTCGCAGTGCGACTGGGCCCAGGTTCATGTGGTTGGGAAGCAAGCTTTTTACCACACAACCACTATTATATATACACCATTTCTGTCTGTCA
>NW_026424983.1:1483-1935 GCF_001194135.2 Octopus bimaculoides
ATATATATATATATATATATATATATACGACGGGCTTCTTTTAGTTTCCGTCTACCAAATTCACTCACAAGGTTTTGGTTGACCTCAGGCTATAGTAGAAGACACTTGCCTAAGGTGAGAGTGAACCCAGAACCAAATGGTTGGGAAGCAAGCTTTTTACCACACAACCACTATTATATATACACCATTTCTGTCTGTCAACTTCATTCACAAGGTCTGTGTCATTTCTTTAAGACAATAGGGTATAATGTGAAGCAGATTTGGTTCCTATTTCTAGCAAGTTGAGTGATCACTTGGAGAGCTTTCATTAATCACTTACTGTGTTATCAAGAACATCTGACTCTTTGTTACTGCAATTTTGATTGACATGGCTTTAATTACTGCTATTCAACCTATTGTGAACATCTCTTAATTGAGGAAGGAAGGAAGGAAGGAAGGAAGGAAGGAAGGAA
>NW_026424983.1:2867-3571 GCF_001194135.2 Octopus bimaculoides
AAGAAGAAGAAGAAAAAGAAGAAGAAGAAGAAGAACAACAACAACAACAACAACAACAACAACAACAACAACAACAACAACGACGACGACGACGACGACGAAAGGAAGAAGAAGAAGAAGAAGAAGAATGTAGCTGGATCATCCTCTGATATAAGCTCATTCATTAAGGATTTCGTTAATCCAATTACTCGTTATCTCAAAATTACAGCCAACAACTAACATTGTTCATCTGACTTTAACGATTAATGATTTACTATAATCCCAAATTGGATTTGTTTAATTATTTCCCAAGATTAATTATAATTATTTCTACTGATTAGTAGATTTGGTTATTAATAGAGTTTCAATATATGAAGTAGCGTCAAGGGATTAATTAATTAGTTGCATGTTAACGCGAAGATTGTTGCTGTATTATGTGTAAATAATATCTTTTACTTGTTTCAATGATTTTACTGAGGCCATGCTGGAGCACCGCCTCGAAGGGGTTTTAGTCAAACAAACTCACCCCAGGATTTATTTTTTAGGCCTGGTACTTATTTTGTCAGGCTCTTTTGCGGAACCACTAAGTTATGGGGACGTAAACACACCAACACCAGCTATCAAGGAGGACAAACACAAATACGAAGACACACACACACACAAATACACACACGCACGCACACATACATACACATACATATACATACACATACACACACACACAC
>NW_026424984.1:0-323 GCF_001194135.2 Octopus bimaculoides
TTTTTTTTTTATTCCTTTTCGAATTTGCACAATTTGTCATTGGTCATCTCGACTTGCCCAGAAAATTCTGTTGCTTCCAAACCGTAGAACCAGACAAAAGGTCTAACGAGCGAACGTGTTGAGAACAACGCACAACGTGCTTAATAATGCATTACGCTTCAATCAGAAAACAACCCAAATGAAATGACATTGTCATGTTTCGGAAAATGTTACGCTGGAGATTAAGTATTTATACAGACACGATATTTCATATCTTATACACATAATGAGTCACAAATAGACCGATAAACCGATGCATATATATATACACGCATATGTGTGTC
>NW_026424985.1:0-226 GCF_001194135.2 Octopus bimaculoides
TATGTATGTATGTATGTATATCTGTTAGAATTCATTATATTATATGTATACGTGTATCTAAGTATGGATGTGTATGAGTATATGTGTGGATATATATATATATATATATGTGTGTGTGGGTATGTGTGGATATATATACATATATATATATGTGTGTGTGGGTATGTGTGTATGTTATCCGTTCTCAGTGTGAGACAACCACAATCTAGTGATAAGCTATAGATAT
>NW_026424986.1:0-656 GCF_001194135.2 Octopus bimaculoides
AAAATACACGCATATACATGAATACACACACAATGAAAGACAGTAAAAAGTCCCCCATGAAACAAGACATTTACGGCCGTAAATAGACTACACCCAGCAGCACAGAAACGAAAACCGGTACTACTAAAGCAGCATGGTCCCGAACGCGCAGTCGCGCGTCCGCGCTAGCTAGTCGTGAGTGGTCGATCCTACAAAAATTGCACGCGCGGGCGCGTGCAAATGAATACGTGGTTAGGGTTAGGGATAGGGTCAGGTTTATGGTTAGGGATAGGGTTAGGATTGACCACTCACGACTAGCTAGCGCGGACGCGCGACTGCGCGTTCGGGACCACGCTGCTTTAGTAGTACCAGGAAAACCTATGTAGCTTAGGCGTGACGAAGTAGTCGAACCATTTCTCTTGCCAAACAATACTGATGTAAGATGGTCGAACCTTACATTATAACAAACACTAACCAAAACCTGTAATATATGCCCTTTAATATATTAATTTTTTTTTAAGGTTCTAAAATGTTATTTACCTAATTTCTAAATTAATTCAATTCTTCGATCTTTCTGGGCAAATATTATCTATCACATTTTCATAGAAATCTTCTCTTTTCATCAAATGTTGTAATAAATCTTTTTCAATTGACATAAGTGCTAACCCAGACAGTCT
>NW_026424987.1:0-128 GCF_001194135.2 Octopus bimaculoides
GGAAAGAACGAACGTAGGAAGGAAAGAACGAAAGTAGGAAGGAAAGAATGTACGTAGAAACAAACGAATGAACGTAGGAAGAAAAGAACGAACGTAGGAAGGAAAGAACGACCGTAGGAAGGAAAGAA
>NW_026424987.1:221-347 GCF_001194135.2 Octopus bimaculoides
AGAAACGAATGAATGAACGTATGAAGGAAAAAACGAACGTGGGAAGGAAATAACGACCGTAGGAAGCAAAGAACGGACGTAGGAAAGAAAGAACGAACGTAGGAACGAACGAATGAACGTAGGAAG
>NW_026424988.1:0-235 GCF_001194135.2 Octopus bimaculoides
GGGGTGAGGCGGAGTAGTCGATTACATTAACCCTAGTGTTTCACTGGTGCTTGGCTGGTACTTTTTCATCGACCTCCGAAAGGATGAAAGGCAAAGTTGAGCTCTGCAGAATTTGAATTCAGAACGTAAAAACGAACGAAATACCGCTAAGCATTTTGTCCGGCATGCTAACAATTCTACCAGTTCGCCGCCTTAATAATGATTTCATATTTTGGTCCGGAGCCAACAATTTTAG
>NW_026424989.1:0-403 GCF_001194135.2 Octopus bimaculoides
GCTAAATTCTTGGCTGTTATTTATCGTGGTGAAGAAATCACACAAACAGGGCTGAAGAGAAGTTCTGCGGTTAGCTGTTGACGCTGGCGGCGATGCTGGTAGTACGTAGTTGGACGATGGTGTTGGTGTCGTCGCTGGAACTGGCTGGTTGGTTGGTGTGTTACGCGTGTGTGGCCGGCGGCCAGATCTAAGATCTGAGGCGCGACGATTTGGCGGGTATAATTTAGTCTATTTATAGCTGAAGGTAGGCTCCAGAGAAGTATTAGAAAAAAAATATCACGTGACCTTATTAGGGGCTACGGTTGGTCGATTTGCGTCCTGGGGGCAAATGGAAATAATTTACCCGCGCAAAGAATAGTCAGTCACGTGATGACAGGGAATGAGTTGCTTTCTACTACGCTCG
>NW_026424990.1:0-366 GCF_001194135.2 Octopus bimaculoides
AAAGAGGGAAAGAGAGAGAGAAAAGTAGAAGAGAGAAAGGTAAGAAAAGAGTAAAGTCTCTTTTATACACTAACTTTTACAAGGAGTACGTTGACAGTAACTTCGAAATTTCGGTTCGCTCACCTTCACCAGAGAGTCTGATGAAAAGTGAGCAAGCTGAAAATTCGAAGTCCCTGTCAATCTTTTCTGTGTAAACGTTTTTGTTTTTCTAAATGTGTACTCAACTAAAAATAATTGAGTAATCTTCAAACTGTTTCTATATAAAACTTGACGTAAACACAAACACACATGCAAACATACACAAGTTCTCTCTCTATATCTATCTATCTATCTATCTATCTCTCCCTCTCTCTCTCTCTCTCTCTC
>NW_026424991.1:0-589 GCF_001194135.2 Octopus bimaculoides
AACCCCAACACCCTAGTGAAGATCGTGCGGGTGTTAATCTGAAAAATTACCTTTTAATCACTACCAAAATCCAGTATAACATGAAACGTTATATTGTCGACAGCAGGGTGTTGTTCGAAAGACATTCGGCTGCTATTTCTAGAAGGTCAAATCAAGAGGACCTCATACTGGCTCATACTTGTTGTTATTATAGTCACCGTTACATTTGTTGTTGTTATCCAATTGTACCCAAATAAACTGCCAGATGTTACACAACAATCTATATTCGTATTTCTTTAAATTTATTCGGTAGTCATTATTAATTCGTTACTTCAACCGGTGAGATAGGGTGAGTTCGTTATACGTTCGCAATTATTTCATTTATACTAACATTCCATTCATTAGAATTATCCATTAAATAACTTTTGCTGCAGTTGTGAATATTTCTCTCGTTCCACCCTTACGTTCACATTCTCTTCCTTCATCTATCTGTCAATCTGTTTGTTTGTCTATCTGTCTCTCTCTCTTTCTCTTTGTCTGTCTGTCTGTCAGTTTGTCTCTCTTTCTGTCTGTTTTTCTGTCTATCTATCTATCTATCTATCTATCTATC
>NW_026424992.1:0-209 GCF_001194135.2 Octopus bimaculoides
ATCTATCTATCTATCTATCTATCTATCTATCTCGCTCTTTCTCTTTCTTTCTCTCTTAGCAAATGATAACCGAACCGAAACTAACCGACCCGAACCGGTTTCCCTATCTCTATCTCTCCTTCCCTGCGATTCAATCATCCATGACCCATTCCTTCCTATTCTCTCTCTCTCTCTCTCTTTCTTTCTCTCTTTCTCTCTCTCTTTCTCTC
>NW_026424993.1:0-722 GCF_001194135.2 Octopus bimaculoides
ATATATATGTATTTGTGTATGTCAAAGTAACACACGTGTAGTTCCAACCGTGTTATGTGTGTATAAGAAAAAAAACCCCACCTAAAATCATCTTTTGTGTTCATATTAATCTGTCAAATGTAATGCTTATTTGTTCACGTTATTTTGAATTATTCAGGTTAAAATGGAGTGTCCACAATATTTGCTTGTAACTTTGTAAATTTTTTACATACAGATTTAAAATTTTGTCAGCGAGTGCCTTATACACCACTGGTTTATAGTGGCGCTGGCAGTTTCAACCTCGATAATGTCAAATGATTGAAGATTTTGAGATGCCATCCCCTAAAATCTTAAACGATATAAATATTTGAAACTATTACAAAACATGTGGTTAATTAACAAATCGGATCTTAGAATATCGAAAATATAATTTGGCTATGCAAATATTAGAATATCAAAGTGATGTACGCAATGTTTAATATATTATAATGATATATAAATCACTTGTAGGACGAGGTCCTACAAGTTATTTATAATATGTGGCGTTATATCGGGGTTGACAGAATGACGCGTACGATATTAAATATGTTAAGGCAATCTGAAAACAATAGAAACTTTTAAAGTTTACTGGTTTTTATAAAATTTTTGGGTTAAGGGACTTGAGTTAACGGAAGCTAAATGTAACGGAAGTTAAGTTAGTCCGATAATGATTTTCAAAGTTAACTTAAAAGTTAAATCGTTAA
>NW_026424994.1:0-262 GCF_001194135.2 Octopus bimaculoides
GTGTGTGTGTGTGTGTGTGTGCCTGTGTGTTTGTATTTGTCCCTTCTACCATTGCTTGAAAAGCGATGTTGGCGTGTTTACGACGGCGTAACTAAGTGGTTCGGCAAAAGAGACCGGTAGAATAAGTACTAGGCCTACAAAGAATAAGTCCTGGAGTCGATTTGTTCGACTAGCAGGCGCTGCTCCAGCATGGCCGCAGTGAAATGACCGAAACACGTAAAAGAAATAAAAGAAATACTCACACACACACACTTACGTATAT
>NW_026424995.1:0-573 GCF_001194135.2 Octopus bimaculoides
ATACAAATCTTGTTAAATTGAAAGTGAACTTAGGAAATATTTCCAGTACATGAATGCTGCAAAAAGAACGTGAAGAATAATTATAATCTACTGAAAGTTTTGTGATAATTAGCTATCTGTTTATTAAATGTGATAGGTTAGTTATCTATTTTTTAAATAGAATACACTTTTAAAAACAAATTATGCTTATTATAAAACATATAAAAAGCAATTATTATTAAGAAATACCGAAATGCCTTTCTAAATTTGTGGCAACATATCATTGCAAAATCTCATTAATATTTAATAAAATTAAGTTAGAAAAATTATATAATACATTTCGGCATGCCAAAGATCACATGAAGAATTGCCAATATTGTACAATGTTGCATAACTTATAATGGACCACTTTAGATTATGCTTAATGTTTCTATCTTTTAAATCCCAAATGCATTTACTAAGATTTGTAGAATTACGTTTTCTTCAATGCTTAAATAAATGAGTATGATGATTACGAAATCCAGTTTTCCCACTTGTAGCAGATGAACCAATGTAATATTACTTACGTTCACTTGTTATTAAACTACACTGATG
>NW_026424996.1:0-307 GCF_001194135.2 Octopus bimaculoides
GCGTGCGTGCTTATATAATGTACACGCACTCACGCACGCACTCACACACACACACGTGCACGTGCATGTACATTTATCTATACACTTTCAGTAATCATTTCGCGCTGCTTGAGACTATAGAGTAAATGTGTATATGCAATACACAATGAGAATATACCAAAAAGAAATTCCCTGACTACGGCAAAATATCGATATTTTCTGAAAAATCTGCCAAGTTATTCTGTTTTCGGTGAATTGTATCTAAATCTTGCGATTTGATTTCTATACTAAATGTGTGATTTTTCTTTCGTTAATCATCCTGAAGAAC
>NW_026424997.1:0-143 GCF_001194135.2 Octopus bimaculoides
CACACACACACACATACACATTATATAAGCACATACACAAATTCATGTATATATGTGTATGGTTAAATATATATACACACATACACACATATACATACTCACACACATATACATGCATACACACACATGCATACACACACATA
>NW_026424997.1:349-471 GCF_001194135.2 Octopus bimaculoides
TGATGATGATGATGATTAAAACAACAATATTATAAGAATAACAATAATAATAACAACACTACGTCGTCATCATAACTATAATAATAATAATAACAGTAATAAGAACTATGATAACAACTACA
>NW_026424998.1:0-263 GCF_001194135.2 Octopus bimaculoides
ATGTATGTATGCATGTGTGTATGTATGTATGTATGTATGTATGTTTGTATGCATGTATGTATAGCCACACCGTTTATCAAAAAGAGACAGGTGTTGTCGTTATGGATGTCACTGATATTGTAGGTGGAAGAAAAACAAAATCGGGATTCATTTTGATCTTCGGACTATGAAACACAGTAGAGATGCTTCAGAAAAGCGGTATTATCTGCTAAATCGAATAGGTAGTCATGTGATGCATTCAAATCGAATGCTGAGAGGCATCA
>NW_026424998.1:273-407 GCF_001194135.2 Octopus bimaculoides
TGGCTATGTTGGAAGTAACGCAGCCATTAAAGATAGATCGATTGCAATAATGGAAGCTATGTAAAATTTGTATACCTCGTGGAAATACTGTCCGTTGTAGTAGTAGTAGTAGTAGTAGTAGTAGTAGTAGTAGT
>NW_026424999.1:0-212 GCF_001194135.2 Octopus bimaculoides
AAAAAAAAAAAAAAAAAAAAAAAAAAAACCAAGATTATAATACAGTCACACTGTGTTTGTATTTGTTAGATTGCATTTTTGATTTTGTTAATATGACCTGAATCACCAAGTCTACAAAAGTCAGACCTTACGTTCAAGTCTTCTTTCTGTAGTCTTAGATCAATCATCATCATCATCATCGTTTAATATCCGCTTTCCATGCTAGCATGGGT
>NW_026425000.1:0-201 GCF_001194135.2 Octopus bimaculoides
TGCAATTCCTGTCTGTATTAGAGCATTTTTAAGGCAATCCTTAAACCTTAATTTAGGCCTATGTGCTGGTCTCCTGCCATCTTTCAGCTCACCATACAATAGCTGCTCGGGCAGTCGCTCATCAATCATCCTTACCAAATGTTCCCCCCAGCTCAAACGTCTTTGCAAAATCATTGACTCTATACTTCTACTACCACTCCT
>NW_026425001.1:0-226 GCF_001194135.2 Octopus bimaculoides
TGCAGTTAAGATCAACTAAAACACTGGAAAGCATTGATTGAATATTTGATAAGGCTATTATTGCAACAGCGCTTTTGGGCTTCTAAGACATAAGTTTGGGCAACACAAAACTTTAAATACAAAGACAGTGACAAATTTTGTTGCTCAAGGCGAAGAAAGACATAAATATAAAAAAAAAAAATCTTAGTGCTGAAGTAAAATATATTCTTTGTCTTCTTAGTACTTC
>NW_026425002.1:0-215 GCF_001194135.2 Octopus bimaculoides
ACACACACACACACACACACACACACACACAACCATGGTACATCGTATATCTTATATACAGATATATATATATTGTACATTCATATATAGCCGCGTATATATACGATAAATATGTATATACAAATATTGTATATTTCTAAGTATGTACACACACACACATACACATATATGTATACACGCACATACATACATATATATATACATATATATATATA
>NW_026425003.1:0-201 GCF_001194135.2 Octopus bimaculoides
ATATATATATATATATACATGTATGTGTATATATATCTGTGTATATATGTGTTTATATATATGTATACATATATTTATGTATGTGTGTGTGTGTATATATATATGTTCATATAAAGATATCTACCAAATGTATTGGTAAGATAAAACATGCAATTTGACCTTATACAGAAATGTTTACATTGGTAATAAACTTTAATATAT
>NW_026425004.1:0-427 GCF_001194135.2 Octopus bimaculoides
CAGCTGCATAATGGAATTTCATTTTAGAAAGTCATTTTGAAGATGTCTGCTAAAAACAAGAAGAAATCACATCTCGACTATGCTGCTGTTTCACAGACAAGTGAATCAAACACTTGTCTGTGAAACAACAGCATAGTCGAGATGTGTTTTCTTCTCTTACTTTTGTTTTTTGCAAACATCTTCAAAATGACTTTCTAAAATGAAATTCCATTATGCAGCTGAGGAGTACAATTTCATTGTATTTTCTGTAGTGTTCTCACTACATGAATAAATGGAGCTTGTACGAAACGTACGTACTGGTATAACCTATTGAATTTTTGTTGCTTAACTTCCAATTTTATTCACCAAATCTCTTGATTTTGATTTTGTTTTTGGTATTTATCCTACCAAATTCTGGTGCCTCAAGCATTTTAAGTACCACATTTAA
>NW_026425005.1:0-332 GCF_001194135.2 Octopus bimaculoides
TCCATTCTGACATGGATTGCTACTGCATGGATCAACTGAAAAATTAATGTAGGAACATTAATATATCATATCTCTATGACGTAATTTATTCATTCCATCAGTCTCATGCAAATACGAAATTTCGCTTGTTTTCTACCTCTTGTAGGCTAAATTACATGTATAAGATCAGATTGATATAGTCGTCTGAGAAACGTCCACAGAGATGTTTCATTAGCACAATTATATACACATAGTGTGACCTGTTACTCTATAAGAAACGTTGAAGAAAATTAGAGCTGAAGAAAATGTATTAATATTAGAGTAGGTGCGTTTTGCGCTTCGAAAGGTAATTT
>NW_026425006.1:0-641 GCF_001194135.2 Octopus bimaculoides
ACATTTGTTTATGTGTCTGTCTTTATGAGCAACGTGAAGTTTATTTATAACTCAACAAGTGAAAAAATATCAAAGCGCAATACTATATGGAATTATAATAGATTTGCATATGTGTGTGTGTGTGTGTGTGTGTGTGTGTGTGTGTGTGTGTGTGTGTGTGTGTATGTGTGTACGTACATATAACAAAATCATAAATACTTGGGTCGATTATTTCGACTAAGAATTCTTCAAGACTGTGCGCTCCAGTATGGCCGTAGCCTAATGGCTGAAACGATTGAAAGATAAAAGATGAAAAGATACACACATACACACTCACACACATTCACCCACATACTCACTAGCACTCAAATTATATATGTATATAATGTATATACACGCATACATTAAATGTATGCATACATACATACATACATACATACATACATACATACATACATATATACATACACACATACATACATACATACACATACATATATGCATAAATACATACGTACATACATAGACACATACATACATACATACATACATACATACGTACATACATGTTTTGAACTACTAAACGCTTACTGGGCGACATAGAATATTTTTTTTTAAAGTATTATAGTAACAAACACAGAAACAACAAAATACAACATAAT
>NW_026425007.1:0-603 GCF_001194135.2 Octopus bimaculoides
ATAAACATATATATATACATACATATATACATATATATGTATAAATATGTGTGTGTATGTACATATATATGTGTGTATGCTTGTATGTATGTGTGTGTATGTATATATATTTATGCATGTGTGTGAGTGTTTGTATAACATGATATGTTTATCCACGTGCTGTTTTTGCCGTCGTTACAGCTTATCAATGTTACATATTCAAGTCATATCTAAAAAGAAGTCGAACATTCCTAGATGCTGCGAAATCCGGTGTCATGTATATTCAACTTAGGCAGAATTATATTGAAGTAGCCATGTATTTATTCAAAGATTTTTACTCAATCAAAATTGCCCTCCCCTACTTATAGAAAATAGCATACAACAAGCAAAAGAGATAGCTATAGAACAACTTAGGGCAACGTGGAAAAGACGACCCCCATCAAGGAACATAATACCATTTCTAGTAACACAATCCACATCACCAAAACAATTTTAACATCATCAACACAAATTTGCCAATCGTACAACAAAGTGAAAAATTAAAAACAAAACATAATAACTAATCAAACACTTATCTTAAGAAAAAACAACCACATAAACTAAAGAAACTTAACAAAAAATTCA
>NW_026425008.1:0-297 GCF_001194135.2 Octopus bimaculoides
ATAGATAGATAGATAGATAGATAGATAGATAGATAGATAGATAGAGTATTGAGCAACCCTTCTGCTTATTATAAAACTGTTTTGATTATAACACAAAAAAGAAACATTAATATACTATATATCATATCGACATATCGACCCCGAAAGGATGAAAGGTAAAGTCGACCTCGGCGGAATTTGAACTCAGAACGTAAAGATAGACGAAATGCCACCGAGCATTTCGTCCGCTGTGCTAATGATACAGCCTCCATGCAAAAACATACATATATGAATATATATATATATATATATATATAT
>NW_026425009.1:0-246 GCF_001194135.2 Octopus bimaculoides
AAACATGTTATATCACATCAAAGGTATTTCGTCATACATCTTCAACCTGATCACTATTACATCTGTATCTTTACTATAATCATTATACCTATGTTTGACAATACTGTCTCCGCATATGTAATTATTGTATACAACTAATCAGTTATTACACGCTTTATATTATCATCATTGTCATCGTCTATAATTACTGCAGAGATAGAAATCCTTTTGTATTTATTTATAATTATTATTATCGCTCCCCCCCCC
>NW_026425010.1:0-620 GCF_001194135.2 Octopus bimaculoides
TAGAAATAAAAATATGAATGAAAATATTATTATGAATGAAAGATTAAACTGTATATAACTTCAGTTATAATAAAACAATTAACAATCTTATATAATGAAAGAAATTAAATAAAAAGACTAGTTATTTATCGCATAAAGAAGAAACAAATATGAAACAGTATTAATAGAAAAAATTCAACCCTAATCAAATCGAAGTCTTAGTTTATGCTAAGATGATACTCTTACTTCTAAATAATTTAGTGTTAAAAAAGGTATCGACTACAATTATCATTAAAAATCAATTGAATAATATAAAAATACAAAAATACATTTTTTTTCCAAACAATTCTATAAAGTCATTTAACAAAGTAAAAGCGATACTTATCAATAAGTTACTGCAGTTCAAACTAAAACTTAGACGTTAAACTCAGAACTAGAGCGTTTATTAGAAAGAGGTCGTGCGAAAATATTACGTTAAGATAGAGAATAGAATATAAAAACATGAATGAAAGAATTATAAAATCATGAATGAAAGATTTAAACTGTATATAACTTACATCATTAAAAAATCCAGACATATTGTAAAACATATTAATGAACTTTAAATTCTAAGTAATTATAAATTTTAAATAATAAGACTA
>NW_026425011.1:0-207 GCF_001194135.2 Octopus bimaculoides
AGAAGTACGTGGAACAAATAGGGGCTGCAATAAGGGTGGAGCACTTACAGGAAACAGCACTGGTTGGAACCGCTCGAATACTCCGGAAGGTACTCGAGAAATAAGAGGTGTTACCTTAGTTCCCTGGTATTGAACAGCTGGCACTGTAGTACATCTCCAGCGTTAGCTGTGCAAAAGCAATAATAATAATAATAATAATAATAATAA
>NW_026425012.1:0-224 GCF_001194135.2 Octopus bimaculoides
GGTGTCTTGGGCAAATTTCAAACCTGGGTTCTCATTCCTAAGGTATTTATCGAAGTTGTTGTTGTTATTATTATTATTCAGGTCCCTGCCTGGAATCAAGCTCGGAATCATGGGGTTAGTAGCCCGTGCGCGTAACCACTATGCCATATGCCCACGGGCATATGGCATAAGCGTGTCACCTCATCCTGGCAGTATTCTTGTTGAAGTCCAAACATTGCAGCGTC
>NW_026425013.1:0-242 GCF_001194135.2 Octopus bimaculoides
TTATGAAGTTACTAATGGTTTATACAATAAGTTGCGAAAAGACACCTTTTCCTCTAAATGTAAGAAAGCTAACGTAGAGAGATACTATGATATCAATGATGAAGCTAAACTCCTCGCTAAACGTAGTAATATCGATAATAGATTAGAACGCTTTACTAAGAGCGAGGCGTTAATTACTTTAAAAGACCTTAAGTCTAATTTTTGTGATAATCTTACATCTAGATTGTTAAATCCGGTGAGAT
>NW_026425014.1:0-292 GCF_001194135.2 Octopus bimaculoides
ATTTAGTGAAACTTTACAAACTTATTTTTACACAGACAGAACCAATAAAAGGAAAAAAATTAAAATTTAAAACACAATTTTGAAATAAATTGAAAGAATCATTTTTAAAGAAATGTTATTAATGAAAATTGAAGTGAAGTATCTTGGGGCTAATGAATACTTAAAAGAGAAAAAAAGGGGGTTCTCGGTTTTGATATTCTGATGCATCTATCCTTAATAATCATATCTCAGCCAAAACATGTAGACAGAAAGAAGAATGAAGTAAATGTTAATAAACACACGCTAAACACCA
>NW_026425015.1:0-265 GCF_001194135.2 Octopus bimaculoides
GCTGTAACAGCATTTTGAACACACCCTACTAAATACTGCTTGTCACAGCTAACCCAGTTTGAAGAATGCACTCAGGACTTGAAGACAATTTGGAAGCTTGCTATGCAATAAAGTTCTGTGATAAACTCGGCAAGAACGCCACAGACTGCTTATGAATTAAGTTGTATGAGTCAAGCATCTGTTTTTCACTGGCATAAGAGATTCAAGGACGGTAGAGAGAAGCTGAGAGACAATGAGAGGTATGGGAGAGAGAGACGTCAGAACA
>NW_026425016.1:0-332 GCF_001194135.2 Octopus bimaculoides
AAAATGTCTGGAGAAAGGGATTGTGTATAGGGCCAAAGTACAAATAGAAGGCTCACAAGAATGTAAAACATACGCAGGGGCTTCAAAAAATTCTTTCAAGACCCGATTTTATTCCCACAGAAATTCATTCCGGTACCCCGAAAATAGGACAAAGACTAGTCCGGCAAAACATATCTGCGAATTGAAAGGAAATGAAACTCGTCCTTTCGGTGTAACATGGAAAATCTTAGATAATGCATCAGCTTACAGACATGGATCTCATAAAAGACCCATGAAATGTAATTTATGCCTTTCGGAAAAATTCTTTATCTTATTCCAGGATAATAGCGCTT
>NW_026425017.1:0-406 GCF_001194135.2 Octopus bimaculoides
TACATACATGTCACCAACTGTGTAAACAGCATGAAATACGAAAACAAACGAGTTAAATGCGTGAACAACGAGAGAAAAATGGAAAACAGGACAAGTAAACACAGACAACAACCCTTCATCAGTTGTCGGCTGTCTATCTACTCCTCATTTTGACCATTCAACGACAATATGAGACTTCAAAGACAGTTTGCTCCCATAAATTCCAAAATAAAATTTAGGATTTATGGTGGGTCAAAGTTGGGAACAAAAACAGGACAGTGGAGACATACAAGGAAACCGAACAAAAACAAACATGGAATAGTGCAATACAGTATTACCTCCCAGTTAAGCAAAGCACCATCAGGTTAAAGTATAATTATAGGATAGTGGTACAACAATGCACCAATATTTACTGGAAATAGCAGTC
>NW_026425018.1:0-295 GCF_001194135.2 Octopus bimaculoides
GAGAGAGAGAGAGAGAGAGAGAGAGAGAGAGAGAGAGATAGTGTGTATGTGTTCCTATATAGACATACTAGACTACTACTGCTACCACCACACACTACACGTTGCTACTACACCACCGCCAGACGTCCGACGTCCGACGTCCGTGTTACTGACGGTGTAAACCCCACATTCAATATGGTGTCCTTGTACCAAACTAAGACAATTATTTAGTCTAACTTCAGACAAATGATTTCCATTACAGACAGCCGGTATTTCCTCTTCTCACGTTTGTCTTGTGTAATGGTGGTGGCAGTGA
>NW_026425019.1:0-442 GCF_001194135.2 Octopus bimaculoides
ATATGTGTGCGTATGTGTATGTGAGTGTATGCATCTATGTGTGTGTGTCTTTGTGTATGTGTATTCCTAAAGCGTGAAACCACTCATAAACTTGTGTTTTGCTCATGGCAGCGGCCTTGGAAGCTGTTTGAAGCATGACAGCTGTTTCGATCGCCGTTTTCCTTAGCAGAAAACAGAATTTCACGGAAGTACGCTGTTCCATAGTGTCAACCATGGAAAAAATTGACGAACATGGGAGAAACACTGCAAAACAAAGACGCACTACGTGGCAGTACGACCCCAGACGATAACGCCGGTGGCAGACTGATAGCTGAGTGTCGCATCAAGTGGCTTCTAGAGGAGGTAGAAACCTGAACTACAACGGGTTTCTCCCACATAGAGCGTTTCCCGTTACTTTTCGGCCCCGCGTATATATATATATATATATATATATATAAGAATT
>NW_026425020.1:0-231 GCF_001194135.2 Octopus bimaculoides
ACCTATGCTGAACTATTGAGAAATCTGTAGTTACTCTATCCAGATTACAATTTCATGTTTATACCTTTAATTATTGAGGCCCTGGGATATGTAACACACTGCCTAAATAACAATCTTGAGAAATTAGGCTTCTCAAAACCAGAAAGGAGAAATCTAATTGGAAGACTACAGATCCAATCCTTCACTGGAACTGTAAAAATCTGTAAGACTTTCCAGAAGTTTATCATTTAA
>NW_026425021.1:0-285 GCF_001194135.2 Octopus bimaculoides
AAAAACCCCAAAACATTCAATCACTGAACTTCTCAGAGACGTGTTATATGTATTCTTTTAGGGTTTTTGCCGGACCACATGCCCTGCTTATAGGCCCACTGAAATACTGCAGATGATTTGGGATGCGACAAAACCGACTGAAATAGACATCGATATTTGAGTGATATATATAAATATATAAATATATATACTTTCTTTATCGTGAAAGGAAGGCAAGGTCGATCTTGGCGGGACTTTGTGCCCAACTCGAAATATAAAAGGCGGTAATTAAATATCATAAGCCAC
>NW_026425022.1:0-255 GCF_001194135.2 Octopus bimaculoides
GTGTGTGTGTGTGTGTGTGTGTGTGTTTAAATGCAGTATGTATATGTTTATGTAGATTTGTATATATTTACGCGTGTTTGGACATACCTGTGTACAATGTGTACTTATATATATATACGTATAAATATACTTGTATGTATACATATATGTATACTTCAATATACATAAAAATATACACACAAACCTAACTGTATGTATGTCTATTTATCAATATATAATATTTCGGTACATATGTATGCATGTATGTATGTATGT
>NW_026425023.1:0-238 GCF_001194135.2 Octopus bimaculoides
TATGGACTCAGTGTGTAAGTAAACTTGGTTGACTACATCAAACTACCAGAAAACAATCGATCCGATGAGGATTTACACCAAAGTAATTTCCCTGAAAGACGGCTTCGACGAATTCCAAGTAATCCAGACTACATAACAACGTTAACAAGTTTGGAGAATATTACATATTTACTTAACGCTTAGACAAATGATTGTTTCAATTGTGTATTTCTAAAAAGAAAGTGAAGTTCCTTCCCGA
>NW_026425024.1:0-243 GCF_001194135.2 Octopus bimaculoides
GGTCTTGCTTCACCACCTCAGCCCAGGTCTTCCTGGGCCTACCTCTTCCAAGGGTTCCTGCAACTGTTAGGGTGTGGCACTTTTCCACGCAGCTATCCTCATCCATTCTCGCCACATGTCCATACCAGCGCAATCGTCTCTCTTGCACGCCACAGCTGATGCTTCTTATGTTCAACTTTTCTATCAAGATACATACACTCTGTCAGGTATGCACACTGACATTACTCATCCATCGGAGCATAC
>NW_026425025.1:0-219 GCF_001194135.2 Octopus bimaculoides
GACTATTACGATGACGACGACTATAATTATGATGAGGGTGACGATAATTAAGATGACCCCAACGGAACAAAATGACAACATGTCCAATTAAGGGAATAAATTCTTCTTTCCCTCCTTCCACCTCCCTTTCCTCTCCTACCTCCCTGCATCCCCACCACAAGCACCACCACCACCAACAACAACAACAACAGCAACTCCATCACCACCACTACCACCACC
>NW_026425026.1:0-244 GCF_001194135.2 Octopus bimaculoides
ACACACATGATTTATTTATGGTGATCAAATGTTTGTGCTCACATAAGCTCACTCTCTCCATCAATTCAACATTACCTGTACAGGTGCCACATGTCAGATGACAAAAAAAATGATCACAGAGCAATGTGAAATGAAGTGCCTTGCTCAATACAATGCAACGCCTAGTCTGGGAATTGAAACTGTGATCTTGCAATCATGAGCACAACACCCTAACCACTAAGCTATGAACCTTCACATATATATA
>NW_026425027.1:0-312 GCF_001194135.2 Octopus bimaculoides
ATAATAATAATAATAATAATAATAATAAGCGAAAAATATATGTCCCATATATTACCTCTGCAAACATGGTTTGTGTGCGTGTGTGTGTGCGTGTATTTGTGTGATTGTGAGTGAATGTATACATGTATGTATGTATATACACATGTATATATATATATATAATTCATATATATATATATATATATATATATATATATATATATATATATATATATACGTTTATATAAATATGTATATATGTATGCCTACATACATGTAAATATGTATATATACATACATAACACATACCACACACATAGATAGATAGATAGA
>NW_026425028.1:0-129 GCF_001194135.2 Octopus bimaculoides
ATATAATCATATATATACAAATATATGTAAATGCATATAAACGTATATATACATACATACATATATATATATATGCATAAATTTATATATATATATATATATATATATATATATATATATACATCTACA
>NW_026425029.1:0-222 GCF_001194135.2 Octopus bimaculoides
GTGTGTGTGTGTGTGTGTGTGTGTGTGTGTGTGTGTGTGTACAGATATAAAGCGTTTATAAACTTGATACAATAATATAAGCAAAATTTCCTGAATAAATCAAGGCAAAACGTACGCGTATAACATGAATGCCCTTTCGTCTTAGACTATACATCAAACGTTACTGCGAATTTTATACATTATTTACATTATCTACATTTGACGGATATTCGTCCTCATCTT
>NW_026425030.1:0-661 GCF_001194135.2 Octopus bimaculoides
ATATATATATAATCTTGGGGCTACGGCTGCCTTGTAAATTTCTCCGGCGACTACGCATTGGGTCGGTGGTTATCGCACATGTTGCCTGACCAAATTGCTGAATTTCTCTTGTGGGTGATGGAATAGATCATTGTGTGTGTCTATGTGTGTGTGTGCGTGTTTGTATACATACATTTACATGCAAACATTTACACACTCATACACCACACACACACAAATATATGTACATAAATGTACATATATGTACCTATATATATGTACATATGTAAACATACATATATGTATATATACATATATTCATATACGTCTATCTGTCTATTTCTCTATTTAAGTTTCTCTGCGCGTGTGAGTGCGTGTGTGTGTGTGTGTGTTAGGGACAGAGCACATACGTGCAATAGGGTAGAGGAAAATTTAATTCATAAAAGCTAAAAGTCTTCACAAACTGATACTCAGAGTTTCACGTAAGCGATCATCAGACAAAATTGTAGGAAAAGACACAAAGTTCTCTTGACGTTGTATAATTTCATCGATCGTTTATGTGAAAACTCTAAGCAAAAGCTTAAGAGGGCTGCCAGCAATAACAAAATATTTATTCATATATATAAGTGTAATTATATATATATATGCATGCAATTATATATATATATATATATATATATAT
>NW_026425031.1:0-144 GCF_001194135.2 Octopus bimaculoides
AACACATACATACAAATATATATCCATACATACACACATAGTTATATACATATATACACACATATATATACACATATATATACGCACACATACGCATAAATTTACACATATACACACACATACCTACCTATACACAAATACACA
>NW_026425031.1:154-282 GCF_001194135.2 Octopus bimaculoides
AATGCATATTCATCCCCATATATACATAAATACAAATATACACACACATCCATACATATATATATACATGCATCTACCCATATACATATATATACATGTATACATATATATACGTATACACACACATG
>NW_026425032.1:0-661 GCF_001194135.2 Octopus bimaculoides
ATATTCCCACGGACATATGGCGTAGTGGTTAAGAGCGCGGGCTACTAACCCTTAGATTCCGAGTTCGAGTCCACGCTGACCTGAATAATAATAATAATAAATAATAATAATAGTAATAACAACAACAGCAACATCGAAAAATACTTTGGGAATGAGAACCCAGGTTCGAATATTCCCCAAGACACCTGATGAAGGCTGGAGTGTATATCAACCGAAAAGTTGTGTTAACAACAAACAAGATGAGGACAAATTTCTGTCAATTGTAAATAATGTAAATAATGTACATCGTTCCTCATCACTTAAATATAGAACTGTATTATCTATCTATCTATACATATACACATACATGCATACATACACACACACACATACACACACGCATATATATATGTATATGTTGTTTATATGTATATCTTTTATTCTTTTACTTGTTTCAGTCATTTCACTGCGGTCATGCTACAGCAATGCCTTTAGTCAAACGAATCGATTTCAAGACTTATTCTTTGTAAGCTTATTCTATCAGATTCCTTTGCTGATCCGCTAAGTTGCGGGGACGTAAACACACCAACATCGGCTGTCAAGCGATGGTTGGGGGAGAAAGACAGACACGCACACACACACACACACACATATCTATAATCAAACATCCAGTCAAGGGCTT
>NW_026425033.1:0-405 GCF_001194135.2 Octopus bimaculoides
GTCCACTTTGAACATTTAAACTCAAGCCAAACAATGACGAAGACTATCTAGTGCAAGCAGCTTGAGTGGCTTACGTCAGCTCTAAAAGAAAAACGACCATCTTTCTAATCAAAACGAAAGGTGTTCAACCTTCAGTATACTACTCGGCCGCATAAAGCGAGGAAGACATTCCAAAGGCTAGACCAGACTGAATAGGAAACGATGTCTCACACACCATATTTGCCGGACATTCCCACATCTGACTATCAGTTATTCTGCAATCTTCAAAATCATTTGGTTGGAAAAAAGGCAATTTGTAAACAATTTCAGAACAGTACTGGAGGACTATTTTTCGTTACAGACAGGTAAAGTTTGAAAGAAGGGCCTTTAAGTTTGCCACATACATGGAAGAGCATTGTAGAAAAG
>NW_026425034.1:0-206 GCF_001194135.2 Octopus bimaculoides
ATATATGTATATGTACATGTGTGTGTGTGTGCGTGTGTGTGTGTGTGCCTCTATGTGTATGTAATTATATACATATATATGTACACACACATATATATATGAGGTTTACTACTCACTTTAGTACACCCACCCGTATCACTTTCTTTACCTATCTCCCCATACATTATTTACATTATTTACATTTGACGGATATTCGTCCTCATCTT
>NW_026425035.1:0-442 GCF_001194135.2 Octopus bimaculoides
TACATACAGATATATTTATATATATATATATGTTTATGCATAGATACATACATACACTCACATATATATATATATATGCATAATATATGTATATATATACACACATATATATATATGTATGTATATATACGTACATATATATGTATGTATGTATGTATGTATGTATTGGACAGATCATATCGCCTCCCAAACGAATGTCATCTAAATGTACTTTTGGCGTGAGATTCCGAGATTGCTTCATTGTAAAACGAGCCTCTTACATTTTCATCTTTTGTAATGACGACCAAACTGTATCGCTGGATGTGTGGCTGCGTGCATGGTGTATACATATTGTTTGTGTGCATCTATATATAGTGCACATACATATATACATATATAAATAATATACATATTGAGATAGCGTATATACACATACACATATATAAATATATATATATATATA
>NW_026425037.1:0-575 GCF_001194135.2 Octopus bimaculoides
ACATTTGCGCCAGTAACAAAAATCCAAGCTTCAGAATTTTTCCCCTCTACGATACAACCTGTACGGTACAACCACTAGCCAGCCACTACGGTACAACCAGTAAAGAGACACTCTTTATTACAAAATACAGAGCCCTCTTGAACGCGTCTACAACAAACGACATATCCACCATAATCTTCGAATAACACAAACATACGCAAATATTAAAAATTATACATTCAAGAGTTTCCCAAGAATTCATTAAAAAACAGTCCCAATCACTGCTATTATCCACAACGAGCCACTTTTAGGTCACTTGACTACTACTATCATACCATCTGCATTAATTTATTATTATTCTCCCTTCTCCATCTCCTTCTTCTTCCTCTTCACAACCTCCTTCCTAACTTTGCTACTATTGCTGTTTAGAATAACACCTACACAAATTTTATAAACAATACAGTCAAAAGAGATGTCTCAAGAATTCAATCACTACCACGATCCACAACAAGTCACTCTCAGAGCACTTGAAAATTTAACATCCTACGACTATCATGGCACTCCCACATTCTCATCCCCCCCCTCCCCCCTCCACC
>NW_026425037.1:1102-1837 GCF_001194135.2 Octopus bimaculoides
AATCCAAACAAACAAGAAACAACAACAACGTGAGGGCGTGGTGCAAGTACTGTATTATCAAACTTTCAGGAAAGGAAAGGAAGAGGATTTTACGTTTCGAGCAAAGCTCTTCTTCAGAAATAGAGGAAAGTCCAAAAGAAGGGAATACGGAGGAAGAAAATCGCCAACGATAAGCACGTGGTTGCAAAGAGAGGTAGTAATTTAACTCAGGTCCCAGAGGATGCGCACGTATATCTCCTATTGTCGAAATATATTAATGCAATATTCCATATAACTTAAGTAACATTCAGCAATAAACAACTGACAATGGTGCATTGAAACAGTTGTAGTAGTTTATAATGAAGCCTGGTAAATAGACTTTCTCACAATAAAATTTATATATAAATTATATATATAATTGAATACAAACACGACCATCTTTGGCTTCATCCATTTCTTCCTTTCTATTTTCGTACATAATCTCTCTGTCACTCTCCCTCCACTTCTCTCTCTCCATCTCCCCAACTCTCTCTCTCTCTCACTCCCATTGATTTGGTCTCGATTCCATCAAACATAACGTTTGTAGTTTCATTTACTGGATCAATCTAACGATAAGACTTCCCTGTTTCATAGTTCGTTTTCCCCACCTCCTTATTTAGCTCTATATTCCTTGCATTTCTCTCTTTTCTCTCTCTCTCCCACACTAGTCTCTCTCCGTTACATACACACACTCATATATATATATATATATATATA
>NW_026425038.1:0-102 GCF_001194135.2 Octopus bimaculoides
CTTAAAAGGTGTCATCTAATTGTCTGGGATGAATGCACCATGGCTCACAAAGGAGCTTTGGAAGCATTAGATAGAGCCCTGAAAGACATCCGAGACTGTCAC
>NW_026425038.1:3529-3792 GCF_001194135.2 Octopus bimaculoides
GCTGAGGACATGCATAGGCTTGAAAGAAATGAAGCCAGTATGCTTCACTGTATGTGCATGCTTGACAGAATGTAAGCATTTTGAGAGAAAAGTTAGACAAAAGTGGCATCAGAAGTGGTGTTCAAGAGAGACGAATGCACTGGTATGGTCATGTGATGCATATGGACAAGGACAGCTGCGTAAAGAAGTCCTGATCCCTAACTGGTGGGAACTTGTGGTAGAGGTAGACCCAGGAAGACATAGGATGAGGTGGTGAAGCATGA
>NW_026425038.1:3802-4574 GCF_001194135.2 Octopus bimaculoides
GTGGTAGAGGTAGACCCAGGAAGACATAGGATGAGGTGGTGAAGCATGACCTCCAAACTTCAGGCCTCACAGAGGCAATGACTAATGACCGAGACCTTTGGCGTAATGCTGTGTTTGAGAAGATCTGTCAAACCAAGTGAAATCACAGTCATGGCTGATACTGGTGTCACATAATCGGCACCCATGCAAGTGGCACATAAAAATCACCTTTCAAGCATTGAGCCTCACAGAGGCAAAGTGGTTGAGCTCCTTTCGAATGTTGGGCCTCACAGAGACAATGACCAAGATCTTTGGCATTATGTTGTGCTTGAGAAGAAGACCAAGTAAAATCACAGTCGTGGCAGATACTAGTTTCATACAAATGGCACCCATGCTGGTGGAATGTAAAAGCACCTTTTGAGCATTGGGCCTCACGGAAAGAATGAACGAGTCCATTTGGCATTATGCTGTGCTTGTAAAGAAGATCCATCAAGCCAAGTAAAACCACAGTTGTGACAGATACAGGTGCCATGTAAATGGCACCTGTACCAGTAACACATTACACTCTTGGAGTGGTTGACATTAGGAAGGGCTTCTAGCCATAGAAACCATGCCAAAACAGACCGGAGTCAAGGTGCAGCCTTCCAGATTACCAGCCCTGGTCAAACTATCCAACCCATGCCAGCATGGACAATAGATGTTAAATTATGATGATGATGATACACATACACACACACACACATATATATATATATACACATACACGCACGCACACACACACACAAATATACAG
>NW_026425038.1:4811-5651 GCF_001194135.2 Octopus bimaculoides
ATTCCTGTTTATATGGTCTTTTATTTTTAGTGTTTTTGTGTAATTGAGAATTTGGTTTATTGATAAAATACTAGAAATATGCAGTGCTTTGTATTTTTTGTAATTTATTGAGAGCTGCTGAAAAGATCGTGGGCCTAAACAAGAAGAGTATAATCCATAATGAATGCAAAGTATTGTTTATGCAACTCATTTGTTCTTTTGTTTCTGTGGTACTGCAATAGCCATGAGTATTTTAGGTGTTTGTACTTCATTTTGCTTTCTTTACTTATTATGTGGAGATGCTCAGATCAATTTATCCATTATTTCTAGGGCACTAAGTTAAATTTGAAGAATATTTGGTACCTACTGAGAAGCTTCTTCATTGGCTTCAGAAACTTCATACTGAATGCCTGCTTAATATCCGACACAAAATTCTTATTGTATACGTTTTGAGTATATATTGATGTATTTGTAATTATTTATTAAATGAATCTCAAATATAAATACACTACAGGTTTGCCAGAGTACTAATGTTGAGCTGATGGAAACCAGCTTTCACAACACGAAACAAGTTTAAATACGCAGCAGAAAATTCTACAATCCAGGAAAATAATCTGTTAGAAGGAAACCAAAAATGAATACAATTGTGATGTTGAAACCAAAAAATATATTTAACCCTGATACAAATTACACATACAACCCACGGTTAACTACTCTGTCAACTTGATTCATATTACATTTCATTGAATCATCTATAAACCAATGTCCAAATTTTTTGGCACGCTTTATCTTATTTGCATTTCCAACTATCCAGTTATTGTTAATAATAACAACATGTTTCTTCTTACGATCTTGTAATTT
>NW_026425038.1:6076-6727 GCF_001194135.2 Octopus bimaculoides
ATATCATTTTCCAATGCTATTTTCTTGCATTCATCAATAGGATTAGAAACCCAAAGACAGTCAACTTCAAATAAAAGAATTTCAATATTATTCTGCAATAAAGAATTTAAAATTTCTGTACGTTTCACCATTAGTTTTACATAACCAACTTTACTATAAGCTTGATTTCCATTTAGGGAAGCCTCAGGCAACACAACAACTTTGACATCAGGCCAATCTTTCTCAAATTTTTGTTTTGATATAGCATCTGTAGTAATAAAAAGAATTTGCTCATGGATACCCATATTAACTGTGTTACACAACCAACTATAGACAAGAGGTAAATAAGCATTGTTAATAAGAGTAAATAAAACTAAATTATGTTTTTTCATGATATCTTTAGCAATTGCAACTGACTGGCTGATTACATCTTGAAGATTTTGAGGATATTTTTTTTGTTCACTTTTAAAAATTCTAGATTTCAATTCATTTTTCTGGGTCATTTTTATCCCAATGAACACAAGTGTGCAAGCAAATATAGAAAAAAATAATAAACATAAATAACGTTTTAGACGAAACATTTTCACAATTATTGGTATTCCAGTATTCCAGTGTAGCTTGAAAGAGATATGTCCGGAAAACTTTGATGCTATTAAACACTGCAAAAAAAAA
>NW_026425038.1:6737-7106 GCF_001194135.2 Octopus bimaculoides
AAAAAAAAAGAAAAAATCATATATAATATATATTTATATAAAGACAATAACAAGAATAAAGAGTAGCATATCTTAATTCAGGATTACATATAGACTTTGGGATTTACTTATCACTGAGAATATCATCATGGATATGAATTCTATTTGGATTTAACATGTCTCCTCTTGTTCAACATAGTTAGCCAAGTTCAGATAGCACCTGAGTGCTTACAAGACATCTGCCTAGATTTATAAATCCCTATTACATGAAGAAGGTGATGGCTCAGTAGTTAGGGCATCAGGCTCGCAATCATAAGGTAGTGAGTTCGATTCTTAGACTAGGCTGTCTGTTGTGTTCTTGAGCAAGACACTTTATTTCATGTTGCTCCA
>NW_026425038.1:7116-7270 GCF_001194135.2 Octopus bimaculoides
TTGTGTTCTTGAGCAAGACACTTTATTTCATGTTGCTCCAGTTCACTGAGGAGTTGCGACATCACTGGTATCAAGCTGTAACAGCCTTTACCTTTCCCTCGGATAACATCAGTTATCATAAAAAATAGTTTCAGTCATTAGACTTTAGCCATGT
>NW_026425038.1:7319-7493 GCF_001194135.2 Octopus bimaculoides
TTATATTAGACTCTTTTGCCGAACTGCTAAGTTGTTGTCAAGTAGTGAGGAGTGGAGGAGGGCAAAGACAGACAGAAAGACACACACGCACAGATATGCATCCACTGACAAGGCTTTGGTTGGTCTGAGGTTATAGTAGAAGACGCTTGCCCAAGATACCATGCAGTGGGACTG
>NW_026425038.1:7503-7631 GCF_001194135.2 Octopus bimaculoides
GGGACTGAACCTGGAACCATGTGGTTGGGGAACAAGCTTCTTACCACACAGTCCCTTTCTCCTATATTCACCTACCACATGATTTTGTAGGCATTTACCTTTGATACTACAACATTTCAGTTCACTTC
>NW_026425038.1:7641-7778 GCF_001194135.2 Octopus bimaculoides
TTCATCCACCTTAAAAAAAGTTATATAAGAAAGTCAATCTTTGGATTACTTATGTAGCAGAATCAGCTGTCCGAATTTTATATGCTAAAAAAAAGGTTTTTATAAAAGATGTATAATTCTCCGTTCTTTATTCTGTC
>NW_026425038.1:7788-7905 GCF_001194135.2 Octopus bimaculoides
TTTTTATAAAAGATGTATAATTCTCCGTTCTTTATTCTGTCTTTCTTATACATTCAGAAGCAAACTTAGGATTTACCACTTCAAAGAAGCGCAAAAACGATTGTTTGTTCTAAACGA
>NW_026425039.1:0-233 GCF_001194135.2 Octopus bimaculoides
TCACAAGAAATGAAGCCAGTATGCTCCGATGGATGTGTAATGTCAGTGTGTAAACTAGACAGAGTGTAAGTACCTTGAGAGAAAAGTTGAACCTAAGAAGCATCAGTTGTGGTGTGCAAGAAAGACGATTGCGCTGGTATGGTCATGTGGCGAGAATGGATGAGGATAGCTGTGTGAAAAAAGGCCACACCCTAGCAGTTGAGGGAACCTGTGGAAGAGGTAGGCCCAGGAAG
>NW_026425040.1:0-338 GCF_001194135.2 Octopus bimaculoides
ACACATACACACATGTACCTACATAAACATACATATATATACAAATACACTCATATATATAAAGAAGGAATAGTATATACAAATCCACACTCACACTCACCCTCACACTCTCCTAAATATATACAAATTATATATATACACATATACATACATATATACATATATATATATAAATATATACACACATATGTATACTCTAGTCTATACACACTAAATATACATATATATATTCAAATGTATATACATATATATACACAATATACACACACATATATACAGAAACATAGGTATATACATATAAAAATAAATACTTAAACATATATACATACACACAAATA
>NW_026425041.1:0-289 GCF_001194135.2 Octopus bimaculoides
CGATCGTTCGTTCGATCGTTCGTTCGTTAATTCGCACGTACGTACCTTCGAACGTCGTAAGTACGAACGAATGTAATTACGTACGTACGTACGAACGAATGAACGAACGAGCGAACGAGCGATCGAACGAACGAACGTACGTACGTACTTATGTACGTACGCACGAATGAACGAACGAACGAATGAAAGAACGTACGTACGTATGAACGAATGAAGGAAAGAATCATCAAAGAGCGAATGAAGGATCGAACGATAGCACAAACGATTTAACGAACAAATGTAGGTACAT
>NW_026425042.1:0-222 GCF_001194135.2 Octopus bimaculoides
TAATAATAATAATAATAGTAATAATCTTGTTATTACTGATATGTTCTTTTTAAAACCAGAACTATCTCATTGAATTATCGATTCTATTCTTTTGGTAAAAAATTAACTAACAAATGTGAGAAAGACTAACGTTAAAAAAAGCAAAAACAAACACACAAAGCAAAGCAAATGATAAATAAACAACGATAACCCAATATATGTATATATATATATATATATATA
>NW_026425043.1:0-201 GCF_001194135.2 Octopus bimaculoides
ATATATATATATATATATATATATCATATATTTTTGAATATATACAAATTTATATATTTGTATATGGTTGTGATATGATTGCCTAGATACACTCGATTCCTCACATACCCAAACCCAGGCAAAAATGCTACATATACATGCACTCACTCATACACACGCACACACATAGACACACAGAGGCGAGAATACATATATGCATAT
>NW_026425044.1:0-580 GCF_001194135.2 Octopus bimaculoides
TAGCCTCAGGCCGACCAAAGCCTTGTGAGTGGATTTGTTAGACGGAAACTAGAAGAAGCCTGTCGTATATGTATATATATGTAAATGTATGTGTGTGCATATGTTTGTGTCTGTGTTTGTCCTCCCAACATCACTTGACAACTTAGTGGTTCAGCTAAGAATACGTTTTGGGGTTGATTTGCTCGACTAAAGGCGGTGCACTAGCATGGCCACGATCAAATGACTGAAACAAGTAATAAAATAAAGAGTAGTATATATACACCCAAATTTCGAGCAATTCATATAAATATACATATATATATGTATATGTATATAATTATGTACATACATATATGTATATATATAATTACATATATATATGTATTTGTACATATATAGATATGCATATATATATAAGTATATATATATTTGTACATATATACATATGTGTATATAAATATGTGTATTTATATGTATATATAAATATATGTATATATGTATATACATATGTGTATATATATATGTATATACATATGTATATACTTATATATATATATGTATATACTTATATATATATGTATATACTTATATATATGTATAT
>NW_026425044.1:637-813 GCF_001194135.2 Octopus bimaculoides
TATACTTATACATATATGTATATACATATGTATATATGTATATACTTATATACATATGTATATATACATACATACATACACGCATGTGTACAAACAGCCATGCTACATGGCACTGAAATATGGGCCGTGACTGCTGAGGACATGCGTAAGCTCGCAAGAAACGATGCCAGTATGCT
>NW_026425044.1:823-926 GCF_001194135.2 Octopus bimaculoides
TGACTGCTGAGGACATGCGTAAGCTCGCAAGAAACGATGCCAGTATGCTCCGGTGGATGTGTAATATCAGTGTGCATACTCGACAGAGTGTAAGTACCTTGAG
>NW_026425045.1:0-799 GCF_001194135.2 Octopus bimaculoides
ATATATATATATATATATAAAGTCTTTTAAAAGGAAAAAAAGGATGAATAGAATATATCCAGAAATGGGAATTGAAAATATTTAAGAAATAATACAACAGAAGAGCTAAAGAAGGGTCTAAAATTGAAATTAGAAATGGAATTAAAAATAAAAACTGTAGATGAGATTGAAATAAGTAAACAAACAGAAAAAGTATGACAGATTAAAAGTAAAATAAGAAATAACAATAGCAACAGCAACATCAGCAACAAGAAGAACAACAACAGCAATAATATTAGTAGTAGTAGTAATCATAATAATAATAATAATAATAATAATAATAAGAAGAAGAAGAATAATTGTGGTTTCAAATGTTGGCACAAGACCAATAATTTCGTGGGTGGGACTAAATCGATTTGATTGATGCCAGTGTTCAAATGCTACTAATTTTAACTTCCCCGAAAGGATGAATGGTGAAGTGGACCTCGGAAGCATTTGAACTCTGAACGAATTACAACAACAGGGACACCACCACCAATAATAATAATAATAATAATAATAATAATAATAATAATAATAATTATTATTATTTCTACTATAGACACAAGGCCTCAAAATTTGGGGGAGGGGCCAGTCGATTAGATCGACTCCAGTACGCATCTAGTACTTGTACTTAATTTATCGACCCCAAAAGAATTAAAAGCAAAGTATGATATAACACTTGTAAGGCTATTAACAACTACTAAAGAGTTTAGCAATGACATAGGGATGGATTTTGGCCTTGATAAGTGTGCTATTGCAGCTTTTGTAAGGGGAAATC
>NW_026425046.1:0-828 GCF_001194135.2 Octopus bimaculoides
TGAATTAGATGTATGATTTTATGTGTCAGTGTGTGCACAGGTAAGAAAAGTCAAAAGATGTAACTTAATCATCTACTTTACCTGGCATCATTGAAATTTTAAAAGGTATATTGGACCATCTTATCCCAGCGTGTAGCTTCTTCGGTTTGAAGTAATGATTTGGACGCGATCACAAAACGAACTGTAATCTTAAATCGTCAAGAGATGGTGGGTGAAGGTGGAGAGATGCGGGTGCGGGGAGTAGGCGTACCAGTATAAGAGTGTAAGCTGTTTGTTACATTCTTTTCTTTTTTAATGCTGTGATGAATGGAGCGTGCGGGAGAAGACTGAAGGTGAGTTATTCAAATATTTAACTCACAGCAACAACAACAATAGTAATAATAATAATTATTATTATTAATATTGTTATTTTTATTTATTTATTAGCCACAAGGGCCTCAAAGATACAATAATATCCAACGTTTAGCAGGTTCTTACAAGGCCGTTTATGGGGCGGGAGAAACAAACAAGCCAGGGTGAAAGGTGAAAGATGTTATAAAATTAAATAAGGGGGCAAGTTAAAATTTGTTATTATCCAGTTATCGTATTATTAATTTCGGCCAGGAACTGTGGCCATACTTGGGCTGCT
The DNA here is from genome assembly GCF_001194135.2 of Octopus bimaculoides. Classification (NCBI taxonomy): domain Eukaryota; kingdom Metazoa; phylum Mollusca; class Cephalopoda; order Octopoda; family Octopodidae; genus Octopus; species Octopus bimaculoides. Next base: position 629 of record NW_026425046.1, read on the forward strand.
TAGAATAATTTTAAAAATACACAAAAAGCACAATATACTTGAAATATAAATGATAAAAGATAAAAACAAAAAGATTTAGGATTCTTGCTAACAAATGACATACAAATCACTGGCTAAGTCGAGTTTAGAACCCTCATCCGTAATTCTCGTACTGCAGCCACATGCAGTGAAAGGTGAGCGTAAACAATTCCTTTGTGGGC
>NW_026425047.1:0-320 GCF_001194135.2 Octopus bimaculoides
ATGAACGTGATTCAACAGTCAAACTCATCTGTGACAAGCAAAAGATGTACTACATAAAGATGAACAAACAACGAATAAACATACAATAAAACTAACTTATCTATGCTAAAAAAATCTCGTACACTTGCGTAGACAAACACAAATATACACATACACTCTAGGAAGCTGGTGCATACACACACATGTATAATCAACTAATATAGCTATGCTATACACGCCCTTTATTAATAAGTGCGTGTTTCAATAATCATATAGAAACACACGCTATAGATACATACATACATACACACACACACACACACACACACATATATATATAT
>NW_026425048.1:0-526 GCF_001194135.2 Octopus bimaculoides
TCAGTATTTTATAAGGTAAAATCTTAAATTATTAATTGACACATTATTAAAAATTTTTATAACAGCAATGCCTGGAAAAATCATGGATTACATAGAAAAATGCGAGCATGAAAAGTAATATTCGTAAGATTATAAACCTGGAAAAGTACAGGACAAGTTATTACACCTGTAAACGTATAGGACAAGCTATTACTTCTAGTAAAGTAAAGAATAAGAAACTTTTTATTTAAAATATTGCAGCAAAAATGAAAATTTGAATATTAAAACTTATTTTATTATAGTTTACAAATAACACTATACTTATTTAAGTAGAATTTGGCTAATTTACTAATTTACTACCTTAAATACAGAAAAAAGTGAGCAATTAGACAAACTTACAAATTAGCTGAACAGTTTTGTACAATAAATTTAAAAGATGAGAACTGTATCGAGTAATAAATTAGAAGAATTGACATTCTTTGCTGCAATATTTTAAAGAGTTTCTTATTCTTTACTTTACTAGAAGTAATAGCTTGTCCTATACTTT
>NW_026425049.1:0-635 GCF_001194135.2 Octopus bimaculoides
ATATGTAGAAACCATAGTGTAGCTCTGAGGTTTAAAGTCCAACATTTCCAGCACTTGTCTATTGTCGATTTGACGTTAATATTATTCTCACGCGGAATAGTTTCTATACTCTTTTCTCTCTGAAGAAGGAAAAGTGTCCGAAGCGTTAGGTGTTTCATTCTTTACGGCAAATAAACTATGGGTTCCCATTTAGATTAACTTTTACTGAAGCTCGCTACCATCAATTTTTTTGAGCTTTTGATCTTATATCCTTTCATTTCTGTAATAGGAATGCAGCAATGATGAGGCAGCACAAGCTTGGCTTTTTTTCGGGCACATCGACTCTAAGATGTAGTCTAGTACATATTTTCATCAATTGGCTATATATATATCAAACTTCGTGTTGTATATTTAAACTAGTCTCCTAGCTAACACCGCAATTTGGTCCTTGGGTATCTTTAGCAGAATTCACTCAGATTGGGTCTCCAATTTAAAAGTAACCTCTTCCCTAGGAAGCTGTGCAAATAGAGCCACGCGCGTAACCCTTTCCTTTGTAACTAAGCAGTAAAAATACCATGAGGCATTATACAGACGCACCGATTGTTGTTGTTGCTGTTGTTGGCACACCGTCGCTTACGACGTCGAGGGTTCCAGTT
>NW_026425050.1:0-851 GCF_001194135.2 Octopus bimaculoides
TTCGATATGAGTATACCATCTAATATATATGGGTATATATGTATATATATATGTGTGTGTGTAAATATATATATACAGGGTGTCCACAAAATCTGGGTACATGGAGTAAATAAAATTATCATAACATAAACAATTAAATATAAGAAATAATAATTTCTTAAAGTATGCGTTAATCTTCATGTACTCAAACTGTGTGGACACCCTGTATATATATATATTCATATATGTATATATATGTATATATATATAAGAACGCAAAAAGTGACAACAAAACATAGAGACAGTTATACTCGAGACTGCTCCAGCCTGGCCAGCTCCAAGGAAAATCCAAGCTAAGAGCTCTAGATTCCTTAGAAGAAAGCAGCGAATGTATACGAAAACAAGGACGGAAAAAAACGAGAAATGGTACAGAAATACAAATGCAAACGACAGGACATTAACAGCAGGTGTCTTTCGACTAAGGACGAATTAAATCAAGCTGGCGCGTGTGTCGAAGTGAAGCCTTACAGCAGGAGCATTAGGGCTGTCAGGCATGGGGGGAATATAGATGATGCACGGATGGTAGTCGAACCAAGAAAGAAAGATCAGGCTTGGCCGAACACCGGTCACGTGGAAGGAGAGGAGAAAGGTAGAGACAGAGCGATAGAAGAATTAGGGAAGGACAAGAGAAAGAACAGGGACAGAGTGAAGTGAAAGAGGAAGGAAGACGAGAATGAAAGGAAGGCCAGGAAATATGACAGAAGGGTAGAGAAAGAAAGAAGTGTGGAAAGAACGAAGTAAGGGTGAAGGGGCTGAAAGAAAGAAAGAAAGAAAGAATGAATGAAAGAATGCAAGTATAAGAGAGCCGTACA
>NW_026425050.1:1907-2373 GCF_001194135.2 Octopus bimaculoides
AAACGAGGTACATGATGAGTTAAAAACGAACAGAGAAGACCACTTGGTGGCGTTGATGGTATGACAGAAGAGTATTTGAAATACAAGCTGCCGAAATTTTGTGAAATTAACAACGAAATTCCAAGCTTTTATACAAAACCAACATCCGTCTTGTTTCTTTTGCCTTCGGGATTGACCAAATACAATGCCATAAATCATAGGTTTATCATCTTTCATGTTAATCCCTTACTCTCCATGATTTTTCTCCCTCTCTATCTTTCGTTCTCTCTCGCCCGCTTTTTTTTTTCTCTCCAACCTGAACGCGAATTGTAATCCTGAAGGCAACTTTATAGAAGATAAACGACGACATAACCATTTAATAAATAACTGCTTATCGAATTTCAAACAGATAAAAACAAAAATGCTACGTAAGAACAAACAAACGAAAATTACATAATTACATAAGATTTAAAAATTGAGAAATAAT
>NW_026425051.1:0-238 GCF_001194135.2 Octopus bimaculoides
TACATACATACATACATACATACATACATACATGCATACATACATAGTACATAAATACATACATACATACATACATAACTATATACATACATGAGCCTTGGATCTAGGTTAGAAACCGGTACTTTCTCTATTGGCAAAAAATCTTGAAATAAAACTGAATAATGACATGTATGTATGTATGTATGTAGGTTATGCCTGTAATTCAAAGGGTCAGCCTTGTCACACTGTGTCACGCTGA
>NW_026425052.1:0-622 GCF_001194135.2 Octopus bimaculoides
GTGTGTGTGTGCGTGTGTGTGTGAGGATGCATGTAACATATATCTGTGTCTGTGTTCGTTCACTCATTAATATTTTGAGACTTTTTGCGTCTGTGTTTGTCCCCCCAATCACCGCTTGACAACCGGTAACTTAGCGAGGCCGATAAAGTAACAATTAGGCTTTAAAAAATAACTCCTGTATTCTGTTTGTTCAACAAAAGCCCTTGGAAATAGGTGAGATGAGCCATTTCTTTCTTAAAACTATCAGTGTTGTTCAAATGGATTTTTGGTGGAAAATGAGGCCTAATAAATAATTAAATATCAAATGAGCTTGTAAGAATTGTTTCAAGATATTTAACGGGAGCCAGGAAACAGAAGACACGATGGTCACTGATTATGTTACGAGTACCACTGAACTTTGCACATATGTCCTTAGGTACACCAGTAAATACACATTTATATGTCTAGTCATATACAAAATAAACATTTGCATGTTGACTAGTTGTGTTTTCCATAGAAAAAAAGGCACACAATTGACCTTATTCGACGAGCAGTCTTTGAAGAATTCTCGATCAATTCTCCAATTCTCCAATGACTAGACATAAAACAGATTGTATTGAGTTGTATATACCAATATATATAT
>NW_026425053.1:0-347 GCF_001194135.2 Octopus bimaculoides
TATGCATACAGCATACATGTATATTCATGGGCACATATACACATAGCATATATGTGTAAATGATGTGCCAAAATCCAAAATAGAAAGTGTTGTAAAATACAGATTGACACGTGAGCAAATGAAATTAAGCACAAAGGAAAGAAGGTAAAGCATAAGTCAAAGATAAGTACAATTCGTACAGTTGATATGTATGTATGTACCTGCGTATGTACGTATGTAAGTAGTATGTATGCATGTATGTATATGTGTGCATGTATGATTACGTAATCTTTTTAGATGGTAGCTGTCTCACGGTCAACCTGATTGTTCTGAATTAGTTTCATCCCTGCATGTGTGCTAGGATGTAA
>NW_026425054.1:0-293 GCF_001194135.2 Octopus bimaculoides
TATTATTATTATTATTATTATTATTATTATTATTATTATTATTGCGAGCTTACAGAATCTTTAACACGGCAGAAAAATGCTTAGGGGTATTTCGTCAGTCTTCTGATTTCATACCCCGCCCAAGTTGACTTTCCCTTTCATCCTTTCGACTTTTGGGGTCAATGAAATAAGTACCAGTTGAACACTTGGGTTGATGTAATCGATTTGTTCCTCTTCACAAATATCAGGCCTTGTGCCTATGGTATAAAAGAATTATTATTATTATTATTATTATTATTATTATTATTATTATT
>NW_026425055.1:0-570 GCF_001194135.2 Octopus bimaculoides
TATGCTTACCGCATATACATTAACGCATACACAGTTATACACACACACATTCACACGCGAATGCACGTACGCACGAGCGACCAGTCGCGTGCGCACACAGTCGTGCGTTTGTGCATACATACGTATATATGTACGTACATAATATAAATCTATGCTTATATACATACATGCATACATATATACAGATACACAAGCATACATACGTACGCGCTTACGTACATATATATAAACATACATACATACATACATATATATACATACATACACAAACATGCATATATACATACAAACATACATGCACACATACATATATACGTGCACACGTACGTACATACATACACACATAGATACACTCATGCATACAAGCAAACATACTGTGAGTCCGTGTGTTCGTATGTGCGTGTGTGCGTTTGTCTGTGTGTTTGTGTGTATATGTACATGTGTGTATACATACATGCATACATATATATATATATATATATATATATACAAATATATATATATGTATATATACACACACACAGACACACGTACACGCATATACAGGCACATGCATACATGCATACATAC
>NW_026425056.1:0-112 GCF_001194135.2 Octopus bimaculoides
AATCTATAGTAGAAAACGATTAAACTTGGTGCACCAGAGTTTACTGTATGTTTGCATATTGTCACTCCACTATCCTAAATTATCACAATTGATTGCTTTGATGACAGCTTGG
>NW_026425056.1:122-226 GCF_001194135.2 Octopus bimaculoides
TGCTTTTTTGATAGTGCAAGTCTAATACATATAACAAAAGGGAAAGATCAATAGATTTAAAAGACAAGGCAATATGTTCATGGCTCCCCTGAACCCCACATGCA
>NW_026425057.1:0-350 GCF_001194135.2 Octopus bimaculoides
TTAGCATAAAAATATATTAAAAAATACAATATATAATTCAAGTCATTATTCAATGGCGTTGTGTCATGCTTTTTCATTGTTGTTTTGATTTAGTGATAAAATGTGAGAGAAACACAGCAGAGAAATGGAATGTTCACATCTGTTCGTTAATTTGAAAATGTCTTTAATATTATAAATGTCGACATTTCTTAACAATCTGCTTGTTAGTTAATGTAAATAGGAAGGAAGTTAGACTGGAATGTCCATTCTTCTGTTTATGTTCCTTTGATGAATTCATTGGTATTTTAAGACATCCCTGTCAAGAGAGAAGGAGCGAGAGAGAGAGAGAGAGAGAGAGGGGGGGAGAGATT
>NW_026425058.1:0-407 GCF_001194135.2 Octopus bimaculoides
TATGTACGTATGTATGTATATATATATATGTATACTGTCTAAGAAGAAGAAGAAGAGCATTAATGTGGAGGTCAAAAGTATTTGTGAAATAAGAATATTTATTATTCAAGTTTTAGAATTTCTAAATTAAAACCAAATTCCAATATGGAGATTATATCTACAAATATGTTTGAACAATATGTATTAAAAAAGAAAGAAAAACATTGGAAAGTAAAGAATGTTTTGAAACAACATGGAAGAAGAAAAAGAAAAGGATAAATTCTAAATAATGGTAGTTCTAGAAATAGTTTCAATAAATAGATTAACTCTAAACAGGTGAGTGTATATTAAGTATACACTTTACTTAAACTGTTTAGTAAAACTATTTATATATACATATATATATCATCATCATCATCATCATCATC
>NW_026425059.1:0-210 GCF_001194135.2 Octopus bimaculoides
ATATATATATATATATGCACATTTATATATAGTTACATATAAAAAATATGTATAAATAAATATAGATATGTATACAGATATATACATATTTATATACAGACAACTTCTTTGCAAATATTTATATACAAATATACACACGCACACACACATCATTGTCAGTCAATGTCTGTGTTCCATACTGGCTATATATATATATATATATATATACAA
>NW_026425060.1:0-330 GCF_001194135.2 Octopus bimaculoides
AGAAGAAGAAGAAGAAGAAGAAGAAGAAGAAGAAGAAGAAGAAGGGGAACGACAACGAGGGCAAAAACAGCAATGGCAGAAAAGTACAACAATGACAACGGAAGGAACAACACGAGGAATAAACACAAATAATAAAAAATGTAGAAATAAGCAAATAATAGAAGCCAAACGTATCTGCTAAAACACCAGGATCCCCTCCCCGCAAAAATGCATGAAAATGTTTTCGAGAAGAATGAATATTTAGAATCAACGTCGAGTGACATCCTAACATATCCACCTGGAGCTTTCATGCTAATCTGTATCGACGAATAACAGAATATGGTAATATAC
>NW_026425061.1:0-255 GCF_001194135.2 Octopus bimaculoides
ATATATATATAAAACCCATTTTTTTTAACAATCATCATTATCACCTTTATTACCTGCAGCTGTTTATTTAACATACATTTGCTTCTTTGCTTCCACCCTCCACCCCCTGCCATCTATTCCTTTGTTTGTATTATCTCCTCCATTTCTATATTTCGCTAATTAACACATTGCTATTTCTATCAAACGTGACTACATTAACGTTCATCTCTTCCATTATTTAATTTACAAATAAAAAAAAGAAAAAAAAAGAGGGAG
>NW_026425062.1:0-246 GCF_001194135.2 Octopus bimaculoides
ACAGTTAGGTGATGCAAGAAAGGGATATCAAAACATCCAGATAGACGATACAAAGAAAATAAGAACAGGTCATTCAGAGTTTCCTTTCATCAGTCGAGATCCAGATTATCTTTGCAATTTCGGCTGTTTATTCTCGGTCTCATAAAATGTAAGTATACATTTTCCTAAATCTTGTATGACTCTATTTCTGTCTATCAGCCCTTTCGTCCGAAGTCACTATTAGAAACAACCGATTTATTCCATTTT
>NW_026425063.1:0-465 GCF_001194135.2 Octopus bimaculoides
AGATAATGTTCTAGGTTCAATTCCCTTCTAGGCCAGCTTCCGTACTCTGTAAAAAGAAGAAAAAATGAAGTACCATCTTCGTAAGGAATTCTCTGATATCGAATAGGAACTTCTCAAAGTGGCAGCCTCGTGGTTAAACGGGAAACAATGAGCAGCATTGGCAGCGGCAGCAGTAATGTTGGGAATAAGAATTAGCATAGGATATATGTACGTTTGCGAAATGCTTTTGTGTGTGTTTGGATATTTCTGTGTCTTTGACAGCTAGTTCCTCTCTAAATGCTGTCCAAACGACGTGATTAATTCCATAAAGAATATTGGTACAACCTTGCTTTTAATCCGTACAACAACAATATTATATTCGACATCATCTGTAGAATTACAATTTTGGTTTGTGGAATAACGTTGAGAGCTCCATGTTAGCAGGTCTGTATACGCCACTCTCTGTGTTTATATATATATATATAC
>NW_026425064.1:0-308 GCF_001194135.2 Octopus bimaculoides
TGAGTGTATGTGTGTATGTATATGTGTAATTATGTGTGTAAATGTACGTGGCTATATCTGATGATGTACATCCCTTAAGCAATTGCATGCGCAGTCTTGCAAACGTTGTGAATATAACTGGACACTGTGTGCATGTACGTATGCACATGTAGACACACACACATATACACATATAAACATGCACACATATACACATATATAAATGCACACATACATAAATATATACATACACATATATACACATATATACTTACACACATATATATACACACATATACATATACATATATATATATATATATATATAT
>NW_026425065.1:0-844 GCF_001194135.2 Octopus bimaculoides
AGGTTCAAAATAAGCATGTCAATCTAATTCACTTTTTTAAGTTTATATTATTGTTGTTGTTGTTGTTGTTGTTGTTGTTGTTGATGCTGTTGTTCTTGCTGTTGCTGTTTTTTGAAAAACACTGAAAATATTCAGATTGATATATCAAAAATGAATATTAATTTTCCCCTTCTTAATTAGGAATGTTACTATACATGACTGTACCACTGAAGCTATAAAATGTACATCAGTGTAATCTGTCAGTTTCTGCGCTGGTACGTCTCTAGCTTTAAAACCAGTTGCTACATAGAATAAATACAACCTTCTTAGCGCCAAAACCACCCATCTAAATGAGTTTTCTCAGATAGGGCGGCGCAAGATCCCTATCAACAAATTCCCGACACTACAATGTCCCTAAACTACGATAAAATAGAATCATTTCATGTGGCTAGTAATCTTATTTAAAGGTACTTTATTATTAAATACGTAAGCTAAAAGAGAATAGAACCTTAATGCATCCACTTCCTTCTAGAAAGCATTTCACATTATTGATGTTATTAACAACACTTAGAAAAATGAATTTCATAACGTTTATATACCTGCTCCAATTTTATAATCTTTGTTTCTTGTCAAATGACATAGGAATTTCTATGTTGATCTGAAACGCATTCAGAGTTCTCTTTATTGTTACAGCTATCTCGGAAACAATAACCTTCTGAGGTGTGGATGTCACTTGCCAGCCTTCGTAAATCATGTTAAAAACGTCTATAACAGAACTGTGAATGTCCATGGCACGTGTCTGGAAAGCTCAGAGAAACAAATACCTATACTGAATTATACGCAATGTCAAAGTTAGTAAAATTCT
>NW_026425066.1:0-277 GCF_001194135.2 Octopus bimaculoides
AGAGAGAGAGAGACAGAGAGACAGAGAGACAGAGAGACAGAGACAGAGAAGAGATAGTAGAAAAGCGCGCATCGTAATTATTAGATACAACTTACTTAGAAAAGGATGCGTGGCGTTCGATCATATAATAATATAAATAATATCTAAATATATGCATATATCCATACATATATGTACACACCTACATCTATATGTATACATACATACATACATATATGGGTATAGGACATCAAAAAAACGTTAAACACAATGGGAAACGAAAACATAGAAAACGAAC
>NW_026425067.1:0-396 GCF_001194135.2 Octopus bimaculoides
ACCTCTTCTATGCGTCTGAGGCTGTCCTCAAATTTACCCTCCTGCTTTGTTGTATTTGGTGGACGGTATGTTGAGCATACAAATACATAAATCTGTTTTATGTGTACTATTAAAGTATCACAGATAGAGTTTGAGTGTGATAGGAGTAGTAGGGGTGTAACATCTTCTCGGATGTACGTTGCAACTCCCCGATGACTTCTATCCCTCCTGTCTGCTCGGAGCACGGCATACTCTGGTATGTTTATCTCCGCATCTGCTATATTAGGTGTTAGATGCGTTTCAGTAAGCACCATGCATATTGCTTGATTGCATGTAACTAGGTCTTTCAAGTATAGAAACGTGTCTTTGAATGCATATGTATATATGTGTGTTTATGTTTGTGTGTATGGGTATGTG
>NW_026425068.1:0-619 GCF_001194135.2 Octopus bimaculoides
AAATAAACACAAATTAATATAAATCTCTACATAAATATCAAACAATCAAACTAATACAAAAATAAATAAAACGCGCATAATATGCATGCACAACCTCACGGAGACACATACACAGAATCGTGCGGACACGCATAATTTTAACAACGTAAGCGTACACAATTACATATTCGCTTTAATACACATGCGTAAGTACAGAAACCGAAATACACACGCAAGCACAAAGAGACAGTTGCTAACCAAATTTTCAAAAAACAAGCATAATCGACACAATTTACAAAAGAAACACAAATAAATAATGATAATAATAATAATAATAATAATAATAATAATAATAATAATAATAATAATAATAATAATAATAATAATAATAATAATAATAATGATAATAATAATAATGATGATGTTGGTAATAATGATAAGAAAATAAATATATAAATAAATAAACAAAACTGAAACAAAGTTTATAAACAAACAGAAAATAACAGCATCAACAACAAAACACCAGCAACAGCAGCAGTAACAACAACGTACATCGTTGTGAAAGAACGAGAGAAACGACAGAGAATTTATATAAAATGAAAACCGCCACCCTAAACTAAAACCAAAAAAAAAAAAATAA
>NW_026425069.1:0-394 GCF_001194135.2 Octopus bimaculoides
GCAAACCCTGCTGTACTCTTTCACCACAACTTTCTCTCCCTCTTTCTTCCGGTTTCTATTGTACCTATATTTCAAAGGGCCAGCCTTGTCACACTGAATCTCCCTGAGAACTACGTTAAGGGTATACGTGTTTGTGGAATGCTCAGCCACTTGCATGTTAAATTCACGAGCAGGCTGTTCCATTGATCGGATCAACTGGAATTCTTGTAGCTGTAACCAACGGAGTGCCACAGCTCTGTTATACTTCTATCAGCTTGAATGGCTGGTCCCTGTAAGTCAGTGGTTCTCAATCATTTTTTACCTATGGACCCTTTTGATTCCTATTTTACTCAGGTGGAACTTCGTAAGCATTTCATCATCATCATCGTTTAACGTCCGCTTTCCATGCTAGCAT
>NW_026425070.1:0-989 GCF_001194135.2 Octopus bimaculoides
GAATCGGACCCCTAGTGCCCGTGAGGTACCTGAGCAACTTCCCAGTGTTCTTGTGCCTTAAAACGGCCCTGCGTACTTGTACACATCAAAACGGGAACAGTCAACAGGGAAAATATGCAGACGTCTGATCCCAACAAAGAAAATACGTGACGGTGAAAGCTTCATTACTGTGGGCTGCGTATTCGGTATCAATAAGTATATTATTGATTCTTATACGAAGATGCTTAATGGCAACAAACGATACAGTTGGGTGTGTTTTCTAAAGAAACGGGTAGAGTTTTTCAAGGAAATATGTAACAGGAGAAGCTGCACAGCTGTGGGTCACCAGTTTAATGTCGATGAATTTAGCATTCGTTCCAGTATGAAGACACCTGATCCTCTCAAACGAAGCAGATGTGTGTGTTCTCTGCAGGAAGTTGTTGAGACGATCAAGAAAACATATGACAGGGGAAGCCCCAAAGCTGTGGGCCACGTGTTTGGTGTCAATCAAGCTACCATTCATTCCAATATGAAGGTACAAAACGATGCAAACGAGTGTATTCTGGCTAGAAAAAAGTAAAGGTAACCTAGAAAATATGTGACGGTAGAAGCTTCATTGTTGTGGGCCATGAATTTGGTGTTAGTGAATCTATTATTCATTAAAATACAAAGATTCTTGATCCTCATAAACAACACAGAAAAGCGTATTCTCTACAAGAAAAGGTTCGAACTCCAGTTTGCCATATTGCGGATTTTCAAGGCTCGACATAGCAGCGGTTTGGTCATGTGTGCAGCCGAGAGATGCTTTGCGAGCTCTTCTAAATCCATTGCAATACTGGAAACCCTTCCGTATCGTCAGCAGGTATGTCAGGATCTCGAGCGTTTTGCTCCTTAGCTAGTATAATTCACCTGAATGGGGCAGTGAGGATTGAGTAGGTCTTCACCTACAGAAGGATTCCACTTGCAGTCGCTTATCAACCAGAGCCATGTGACGCTTCCTCCTACCAGAA
>NW_026425071.1:0-826 GCF_001194135.2 Octopus bimaculoides
TACACACATAACTCGCTATGCCCGTTTTTAACCGGCTTGATATTGCCATAGAAGTAACAAATTATATCTACCTGTCAGATCGGAAATATATCTTTTTATTCTTTAACAATGAATATGTTTTGTCATTCCTACTTTTAAACTTCATAAATTATTTTCCCGAAAAAAAGAAAATGATATTTTCCTGTCTATAGTCCCAACACTCAAAAAACACTAACACTAGACAGAAAAATGTCACATCCGTGCAGAAAATTTTATATCTACGGATATCATGAAAAAAATATTTAAATAGTTACAAAAAAATATATCCAAGCAGATGCATCCGAAAGTTTGGTTTCAGTAGAAGAAAAACCGAACGTATATTCTCAGAAAAATCTAGTTTGCAATTATGGGGAAGTAAAATATTCGAGGTTTCAACGTTTGCATCGTAAGTTTTTGTTGTTCTTTGTTAATACTTGGTAACTTTTATCGTTCGTCTATTTTTTTTTTTCTGTCATTGGATTGCAGCCGTGTTGGGGCGCCGTCTTGAAGAATTTAGTCGAGCGAATTGACTCCAGCTTTTTGCTTTTGAAGTCTGAAACTCATTCTTTCGGATCTCTTTTGAGGAACCGCTAAGTTATTGGGACGCAAACACACCAGCACCGGTTGTGACATTTTTGAGATGGATATAGATGTGTGTGTGTGTTTCTGCCTGCTTTGGTGTTTGTACTTGTTACGTAAACCATTGTTTCTCAACGGGTATCTGTCTGGATTTAGTAGACGAAAACTGAAAGAAGCACGTTGTTTATATGTATATGTAAATCTATCTATCTATCTATCTATCTATCTA
>NW_026425073.1:0-250 GCF_001194135.2 Octopus bimaculoides
AATACAAACCTCTGTGGATTGAAGAACCAACAAGTCCTGATGACATTGCTGGACATGCTCTGATTGGTCAGGTAAGTTTATAGAACAAATTCTTACACATAACTAAACATTATCATTCCTTTGTATCCTTCAAATTGGTAAACTAAGTTATTAGTAATAACATAATTTGCAGAACCATTAGCACACCTGACAAAATGTTTAGCAGCATTTCACTCAACTTTATGTTGATCATCATCATCATCATCATCAT
>NW_026425074.1:0-212 GCF_001194135.2 Octopus bimaculoides
TATATATATATATATATATATATGCATGTATGATGTATATATGTAAATACATACATTGTATATATATGTACATATATGTGTGGGCATGTACATACACATAAACATGTATATACATATAATAGCTAAATACATATGTATACATACATATATACATATGCATAAATACATACATGCATACATACATACATATATACATACATATATACATACAT
>NW_026425075.1:0-491 GCF_001194135.2 Octopus bimaculoides
TATATATATATATATTTATATACATATATGCATACATACATATATATGTATGTATATGCATATATATAATATATATATATATATATATATATAATATATATATATAATAAAAGGAAACAATAATGAGTAAATATCAACAACAACACCAAAAACAAACACCACTATAATTGCAGTTTAATATCACATAGTTGTAAATAACACATCCTTTATGACATGATATTACAAGCTATTACGTGTTATTATGGGATTTTCTCATCTTATCACATTTGTGGCACACACACACACACACATGCATACTTACAGACACACACACATATATACACATGTACACACATGTACACATGCGCATACCACACAATATCACCGTGTTATCACATTTATATACTTCTTAATGGAGATGACCATGTTTTTTCATGCATTGATTACTATTTATCTGCTATGTAAAACTTCACAAAATACTCTACACAAAAAGAGATGCGCATATATATATA
>NW_026425076.1:0-631 GCF_001194135.2 Octopus bimaculoides
TATATATATATATATACATACATGTGTATATATATATACATATATATATACACACAACTATATATATATGTATATATATATATTTAATCGTACGTACATATTGGGTGTATTTCTATATATTTGTATATAAATGTGTAAATGTGTATGTGTGCGAATATGTGAGCGTTAGGATATGTGAGCGTTCCGGTGTGTAGGTGCGTGCATGTGCGTGAGTCTATAGGTGTGCGCACGCATGCGAGAATTTCCATGTCTTAAAATGAACGTTTTTCTCTGGAATCAAATATGGTTTTCAACCTGAAATCATGCAGCATGGTAAAGCTGAGGACGGATAGTAGCAAGAAGCAAAAGGATGAGACGAAGAAGAAAAATAAGAAGAAGAAGAAGAAGAAGAAGAAGAACAACAACAACAACAGCAACAGCAACAACATCACTGGCACTAACAGCGAGAAAAAGCCAGCCCAGAACAGTTTCCTTTGTTTGGTATCGTTATGTTTTTCAATAACATGCAAGAAAGTTATCGAAATCAGAAATGCTTCATAAAAGAAACGAATGCCAAAACACTTCCCATTCATTGACAAAGAAATCTCGCTACAGTGCTTTTGTATGACGTATATACGCATGTATATGTGTG
>NW_026425077.1:0-318 GCF_001194135.2 Octopus bimaculoides
AGCTCAAAGAGACGGGCTGCGGGAAAGCGAGTCTGACAACACCTGCTCACAGTCGTCGAAGAAACGATGGATGTGCTGCAGCCTCGGCGCATGTCTACACGTGGATAGCTACATCGTACCCAGCCCACCGTTCATAGGGTGTAGACAGCAAATGGAGCGCCTGACCAGCGGAGTCAGTCCTTTCCATAAGAAGCGGAAAAGCAAACGTTCCAGCTTGACCAGATACGAACTGGTGAGGCAGTAGTAAATGACCGAGGTGACGTATGTGTTCCCTACCTCTGCCCAACCTTTCAAGGATAGCTTCCTCTCGGCCCATTT
>NW_026425078.1:0-729 GCF_001194135.2 Octopus bimaculoides
GCTTGCGAAGACCTGTTGGGGCAAGTGAAATCGAAATCGCAATTGAACCAAATTTGATGACTGGCACCTGTCCGAGCGTGTTCATTGCCAGAGCAGCTATCTGGCTTCTGTGCTAGTGGCCCATAAATAGCATCATTTGAGCATGATCATTACCAGCGGCGCCCTACTTGCACTTGTGCCAGTGGCACATTAGAAAATCATTCTGGAGAGGTCATTGCCAGTGTTGCTGGACTGGCTCCTGTGCAGGTGGCACATAAAAAACACCATTTTGAGTGTGGCCGTTGCCAGTACCGCTTGACTGGCCCTCATGCCGCTGGCACGTAAAAGCACCCACTACACTCTTGGAGTGGTTGGCGTTAGAATGGGCATCCAGCTGTAGAAACTCTGCCAGATCAGATTGGAGCCTGGTGTAGCCATATTATTTATTTAATATATATATTATTTATATCATATACATATATTATTTATATTATATATATATATGTATATATATATCTTACTTCTATTATATATATATTATTTATATCATATACATATATATATATATATATATATATATATATATATATAATTTATGTGTTATATATATTTATATATATATATTATTTTTATATATATTATCTATATTATTTTTATTTTTATTTTTTTAATTTTTTTTATAGTTTCAGCTTAGAGCTGTGGCCATGCTGATGCACCATCGTGTTGCTACACTGTTATTACAGGGAGCCT
>NW_026425079.1:0-264 GCF_001194135.2 Octopus bimaculoides
ATGAACAGGTCTGAATAGAGGCAAGCAATTGACATAAGAATAGAGGCCTACGAAAGTGAAAGATGAGTCAGCCAAGTGAAAATGTGTGAAGCAATGAAGGCTAGAACTAACTCAGCAGAGCATGTCATTGTGTGTCCAATCCTACATGAGGGAACATGAATGAACAAAGTTCTTGCTTGGACTGTACCAATCACAATAGTCAACTGATAAATCAATCAGTCAATCAATTCAATCAGTCATATATATACATATATATGTACATAT
>NW_026425080.1:0-518 GCF_001194135.2 Octopus bimaculoides
ATATATATATATATATATATATATATATATATATGTATATCAACAAATAAATGTACAGGTTGATGTATAAGTGTGTAGATGCAGATGCAATTTCCAATATATATCATATGTATGTATGTATGTATGTATGTATGTATGTATCTATCTATCTATCTATCTATCTAATATATATATTAGGGAGAATATACAAATAATAACAACAGACGAGGACAGGTGGTGTAAATAACAAAAGTATATATTAGTATGACGCTCGGGAATACGGAAAGTCTTTGACGTTTCGAGCTACGCTCTTCAACAGAAAGAATACGGAGACAAATATATATACATATATATAATTTAACATAATATAATATAATATTGTATAATATAATATAATATAAAAATTATATATATATATATAATATATTATACATATATATATATTATCTTTATGCATTATATTATATTTGTTTGTTTACAAATATGTAGTATATATATATATATATGTATATATATATACATATATATATGTATATACA
>NW_026425081.1:0-204 GCF_001194135.2 Octopus bimaculoides
TAACATTCAGATTCCTCTGTCAAATGTATCGTCATCATCATCATCATTATTATCGTCATCATCATCATTATCGTCATCATCCTCATCATCATTATCGTCATCATCATCATCATTGTCATCATCATTATTGTCATCATCATCATCATCATTATCGTCATTATCATCATTGTTGCCATTATCATCATCGTCATCATCATCGTCATC
>NW_026425082.1:0-502 GCF_001194135.2 Octopus bimaculoides
ATGAATGGGAGAATGTCTTTCTCACGTTTTCTTATGCTCTTGCTGTTGTTGGCATTCCTTTTTGTTGTATTTGTTCTTTTCATCCGGCTTTTGTGTACTTAATGAAGTTAGAAGTCCTTGTTGCGCAGCGAAGCGTGACTAACTCTGCATTAACGACACTGAAACAAGTGGCATTCACTCGTGCGTGGAGGATATTACGAGAAGAGGAGAAGAAAAGAGAGAGAGAGAGAAAAAATCTAACGAAACACAGACAAAAAATTTCGATGTATTTATAAATAGGATGGCACCACTTACACCAGATGGAAAACGTTGATTGGCATAGTATAGGGAGTTGAGAGGTTCGGATACCGGGGAGACGTGGGGGGGGTGTAGTTGATTGAACATTGGTCATGGTCGGTTGAACTAGGAACATAATTTACTAAAGTTGGGAACTGGAGGCTGGGACTGTAGGGGAAAAAGTAAGGGAGATGGAGGGGCGAGAGTCAAGAGGTGCAGGTATTCA
>NW_026425083.1:0-410 GCF_001194135.2 Octopus bimaculoides
ATATATAGAGAGAGAGAGAGAGAGAGAGAGAGAGAGAGACATACATGTATATATGTGTATGTATGCATATATGTATGCATGTATGTATTTATATATACATATATGTCTATATATATGTATGTATGTATGTATGTATGTATGTATATGTGTGTTTATATATATAAAGGGAGAGAGAGGGGTGATAGAAAAAACGATATCAGCATATTAATAAAAAATTGGAAACAACGTTTTCTGAATATATTTATTTTAGAATAAATGTATGCTAAATGAATATACACATGAATACATTTACAGTCATCACAATCCCATGCGCATGTGTGTGTATGCATGTATATATGTATGTATATATGTATACATGTATGCATATATGTATGTTTGTATATATATATATATATATATATATATATATA
>NW_026425084.1:0-356 GCF_001194135.2 Octopus bimaculoides
ATTATTATTATTATTATTATTATTATATATATATATATATATATACATACGCACATACTGGTATGTGCATACCCGCATACATTGATATTCACATGCGTACACATAAAAACATTGGCACTGTCGCATACATAGACATACACACGCATATATAAAAAAAACACACAAGTATATATAAAAAACACACATATACATATATACACACATGGACATGTATCCATATTTATATATATATAACATTATATATATATATATATATATATATATATATGAGTGAGAGAGAGAGAGAGAGATACATATATATATATACTACATTTATATATGTATAAATACATATATATATATATATATATATATAT
>NW_026425085.1:0-230 GCF_001194135.2 Octopus bimaculoides
CAGGTAATCCATTTGCTATAAAAATTTATAGGCAATTTATACATTAAATTAATAACAATATACATATGTATATAATTATATTCGGGGACCAAGCGCGAAAACGACCTATCTCCAAGCATGTTTGAAGTGACGATACCTACCAAAAGCTCCAGATAAATATACACATGGCTGAAAGCAGGGTACTCTTTTACTCTTTTACTTGTTTCAGTCTTTCGACTGTGGCCATGCTG
>NW_026425086.1:0-252 GCF_001194135.2 Octopus bimaculoides
ATATTTATCATCTGAAGTTATGTCAGTCAGAAAACTAGTTTGCTATAAATATCAAAGTGGAATGGGTTTCTCACCTGTATGAATATGTTTGTGAGTTGTTAGCATATTACTCCTAGAGAATGATTTGCCACAGATATCACAGTGATAAGGTGTCTCTCCTGTATGAGTACGTTTGTGAGTAATTAAGTCACTACCTACAGCAAATGATTTACCACAGATATTACAGAGATATGGCTTCTCTCCTGTGTGAAT
>NW_026425087.1:0-629 GCF_001194135.2 Octopus bimaculoides
GTGTGTGTGTGTGTGTGTGTTTGTGTGTGAGTGTGAGTGCACGAAACGAAAGAAAGGGTACCCAATACTTTTATTGGGATTTACATGTATTATTCAAAATTGCTTGATTCGGATTCAGTGATTCACATTAACCGATGGTGTTGATTTGATTATCTAAAATCCGGAAGTTGGTGCCCCAGTATGACCGTAGTTCTTTGACTGAATCGCTTAAAAAAGATTGATTACGCACCCATATACTTTTGGAAGAATAATTTTAAGGTGCGTTTACATATGTCGAAATGTAAATGAAGTCTGGAAAAAACTTAAATAAACAGGAAACATAGGAACAAATTATAAACATCACTACCTTATTTCTATGCAATATTCTTCATGCTGGTTGCAGGGAGGAACGCAGTTTGATATTAATCTCCTAGAATTCAGTTTATCTGCCTATATGTCAATCTAACTATCTATACCGCTATGTATTTTTCTCTATATATAGCTACCTGTGGTTATGTATTTTGGATTGTGTGCTTGTGTGCATAGATCCCTAAATCCACTCTCGTACACGTAAACTGACATTTACGTACCTATGTATGTATATATACCTATATCTATCTCTCTATCTCTCTATCAATCTATATATATTT
>NW_026425088.1:0-254 GCF_001194135.2 Octopus bimaculoides
GTATGTATGTATGTATAAGTACACAAGAATGTATATGTAATGCCGAGGTGTATTTACTTAAATCTACGTCAATGTATTGTAAGAAATTCGTACATTAATGGATAGATGTAGGATTAAACGAACGCTTTCTGGAGCAGCTACGGAGCATACACATATACACATACAATCATACCCATGGATATTTATATAAACACATGAATATATATTTATGTGTATGTATATTTAGTTAGTTAGATAGATAGATAGATAGATAG
>NW_026425089.1:0-308 GCF_001194135.2 Octopus bimaculoides
GCCTGTTTATTTTTCAACTAAGAGGACAGGACAATAAAAACAATATACAAGCACATATGACATATTATGTCATATCAAAAATGAAAATTAAAAAGTACATCTAGTGTCCGAAGAAGGAACAATGTCTTACAGCTGTTTCAGCCTAGAGGTAACATGCCTCACTCTATCTATATAACTCCAGTAAATTGGAGTAATTGATTGATGAAATGGATGAAAATAGAGGTGCATGTATGGTTCGCTAGGTCTCATCAGAGATTTACAAATTTCATGGAGTTAATTTACAATATACATATATATATATATATATA
>NW_026425090.1:0-551 GCF_001194135.2 Octopus bimaculoides
GTGTGTGTGTGTGTGTGTGTGTGTGTGTGTGTGTGTGTCCCCGTATGGTATTAACTATATGTGCATTTACGTATATAATAATAAATAAAAAAATAAATATAGGAATATACCTCCATATAATGTTAATTGCAGACATATGTTCATTCATCAAACAAAATATAAAACAGTAAATTTCGCAAAAAAGAACATGGTATACATTTTCATGTATGCATGGTAATATTTACTGACACACACAGAGATACGCACACACACACACACACACACACACACACACTTACAGACACACGTAAACATATATTTCCATGAATACGTAAATAAATGTTTACATATATACACATATGCACACAAATATGTAAATATACAAATACATCCATACATACACACATACATATATCCAATTATATATATATACATATTTATATACATATATATATATATATATATATATATCTATGTATATATATGTATACATATATAGATGTATATATAAATATATATATGTATATGTATATATATATATCTATATCTATATCTATATCTATATATATATA
>NW_026425091.1:0-201 GCF_001194135.2 Octopus bimaculoides
ATATATATATATATATTTATTTATTTATGTATATACACATATATACACGCGCACATGCACTATTGCACGATATACCTGTGTGTCTGTGTTTGTCCCACCGCCCTCGCTCGACAACCGATGCTGGTGTGTTTCTGTCCCCCTAACTTAGTGCTTCGGCAAAAGGACCGATAGAATAAGTACTAGGCTTACAAAGAATAAGTC
>NW_026425092.1:0-393 GCF_001194135.2 Octopus bimaculoides
ATATATAAATATATATATATATATGTATGTATGCAGCTATATGCGTATGTATACATAGAAACTCACATAAAAAACACACATACTTTTATTAAACTACTGTTCAGTCCAGAGTCTGGGTGAACTGGTGCAACACCAGGTCGCAGTATCTCTTAGTCTCCTCATTTTTCTCACACTTCCGTCTCTCCCCCTCCACCCCTGCTCATTCTCATCATGATTATCATCATCACTATCATCATCATCATAATCCTCATCATCATTGTCGTCGTCGTCGTTCTCATCACTCTCGTCAGTTTCGATTTACCAACTGCAATATGTCAGTAGTTAGGACTGCTGAAACGCTCTGCAGACGACTGCACGATTATTATTACGTGTCTCGTTAGTTGTTAGTGTTGT
>NW_026425093.1:0-219 GCF_001194135.2 Octopus bimaculoides
AGCAGCAGCAGCAACAACGACGACAACAACAACATTAATAACGGCTACAACAATAGGAATATAAAGTCCAAATGAAAGCTGTAGAGAGTGAAATAATCCAAGTGAACATTTGTGAAGAGTGAGAAAGGAAAACAAGACAACATTAATTGAATTTCTCTCCCTCTCCATCAAAAACGTCTTCTTCTTCTTCTTCTTCTTCTTCTTCTTCTTCTTCTTCTT
>NW_026425094.1:0-203 GCF_001194135.2 Octopus bimaculoides
CATATATATACATACATATACATACATATATATACATATAAATACATACATATACAAACATAAATAAATACATATACATATATATATAAGAGACAAAGTGTATGTACGCCGCTATATATAAATATATATAAATAATACAGAATGGGACAGGAGCACAAAGCATCCAGACAGTTAGGTGATACAAGAAAGGGACAAAACATCCA
>NW_026425095.1:0-649 GCF_001194135.2 Octopus bimaculoides
CCAAATCCACTCACAAGGCTTTGGTCGGCCCGAGGTTATACTAGAAGACAATTGCCCAAGTTGTCACGCAGTGGGAGTGAACCCGGAACGATGTGGTCAGGAAGCAACCTTCTTACCACACGTCCACGCCTGCACCTATTTGTATTTAACACTTAAAAATATGCTGAAATGCATAAATAATTAAACAAAAATCTATATATAGTCTAGCTGCAGAATAAATTGTGCAAACATCTAGACCAAACTTTTGATTACAAAAATAAATTAAAGGAAAACAAAAAAAAAACAAACAGAAACAAAGAAAAACACAAACGACGTATAACATTTGAATTGTTCGATATTTATGTTTATTTGTTGAAATTTTATAAAATTCCTCTTTTCAATGATAACATAAATATTCACTTACCGGAAATGAAATGAAAATATAGTACATTAGTATCAGATCAAATTCGTTGCATTTTTATTTATTTTTTTGCTATTTTAAATTTTCTCGCCACAGATTTTAATTCCTGTTTAGATGTGTAATAGTCCGTGCATTAAAATATTAAAATATTAAAATATGTTAACACTAAATTACCCGTTGTTTTTCAGATTGATACATTGTTAGAATATATATGTAATATATATATATATATATATATATATATATATA
>NW_026425096.1:0-2354 GCF_001194135.2 Octopus bimaculoides
ATATATATATATATATATGTATATATATATATATATGCATATGTATATATTTATATATATGTATATGTGTATATATTGATATATATAAATAAAAAAAAATTATTATTGTATCTATACATATACGTATATATATGTGTATGTGTTTGTGTGTGTGATTGATTGTGTGAGTGCACGCGTGTTTGTGCATGTGTATTTGTGAGTGTATATGTGTGTACAGATGTGTCTGTATGTGTTATGTGTACGAATAAAAACAAGCTACGTGCAAGGTGGAAATTTCAATCAAATAGAAACCTTTCAAGGTATCTTTTCACTATGCAACTCTATAGATAATATTCAATAATATTTAATATATTAATGTCATTCTACCAAATCATTGTCCATTGAATGTGTAATAGAATTTTGAATTCTTGGTTTCAAACAACTGGTTAGATGAAGTATGTCTATTTCATATTCAGTACCTTTTAGGAATGAACAATTTCGTGTTTTTTTATGCATATATGAATATTAAATATAAAAATAAATTTCAATCCTATTTCTGCAAGCCAAATACATTATCGAAATTCGTACATCTACGTTCACAAAAGTATGACATCGCTTGATTGTACAGAAAAAAACAACCGTATTTAAACCTTATATATTATTATAAGAATTATAGTCGAGTGATATTTTATATTTATCATGAATATTTAGCGGAACCGATAACAGTTTTATTAAAAGTAAACTTAAACCAACGAATCACCAAATGTTGATAATTCAGCCAGCTCTAAATAGCAATCGATTCTCCATAATATCTCACGAAAACCGATGAAGCCCCTCACGTTTGATAATGTACACGAATTTTGCGTAAGAAAATTGTAAAGGCTGTGCCCGTAATAATTTGTGCTTTGGGAACAAACAGTAAGTAAAAAATATAGACAAATGGTTGAAGGATATTGGAACAGAATGTCCTGTAGAGCCTTTACACAAACTTTGCCTCTTAGGGACCGGAAAGACCATCAACAGGGACTTAAAAACCTGAAAGACTATTGAGAACTTGCAGTTTCGTGAGTCGCTAACCACATAAATTCTACCAGAAATAAGAACGAACCTGAGTCAAGACATAATCATCATCATCAATAATAATAATAATAATAATAATAATAATAATTATAATTATAATTATAATAATAATAATAATAATATTTAATGCCTACCTACAAGGAGCTACCACACCACCATATTAAAGAACAGCAGTAACACAACATGTTGTGTATGTAAACAACAAAATGAAACCATTGATCATGCTGTCTCCATGCGCAGTCTTCTTGCGCCTACAGAGTATCTCAACAGGCATGATAGAGCAGCACAAGATATTCACTGGGTAATTTGCAGAAACCTGGACCTGCCCCATGATAAAAAAAAACTGGTGGGCACACATACCACCTTCAGTGCTTGAAAATGATCACAACCCCTCCTCCGGAACTTTATCGATCAAACTGACAAAAAGATAGATGCGAATAGGCCAGACAATATATTGAAAGACTTCAGACAAAAGTCATGCCGCTCCATTGATATGACTGTCCCAATCGACATTAATGTATCTGTCAAGACCTACCAAAAACTGAGCAAGTATAAATGTCTTGAAATAGAAATTTGCGAAATATGAAGTCTGAAGACTAAAACAATACCTGTTGTCATAGGCATCCTAGGAATGATAGCAAAAGGGACTGACTGTTACCTAGCTCAGATACCAGGAAACCTTAAAAGGCAGAAATTCAAAAGATAGTACTCATGAGAAATGCCCATATCCTACGTAAAATACTGTTCATGTAATCTCGAATTAAAAAAAATATATAATTTTCTTGGTTTTCTTAAACATTCTCTAGAACAATACTATGTGCAAAACCAAAAATATGACACCCTAGACATAACATCAGCATGAACTTCTAACATATTGTCTCATGAGGTCTGTGGGTGAGACTTGGAGTCAACTTATACAAATACAAAGCAAAAGTCAAACATATAATAATAATAATAATAATAATAATAATAATAATAATAATAATAATAATAATAATAATAATAATAATATTAATAGTAATATTAATAATAATAATAATGATAATAAAAAAAATAATACAATTAAACCTTGGGAGAGGCATTATGCCGGTAATAAACACACGCACTGGTTGAGTCTTTTATTAATTTATATAGTTTTTTGTTAAATTATTTCATTGCACTCTTGCAATCTCTTCAGTAACTTGTCTCTCCACTTCCATTTATTTTGAATGTATGCTCTGGCGTTGTTTTGGCGTTGTTTCGAAGCCGTTCGGTATGAGCATGTGAGTGTGTGCAAGCTCGTATGTGTGCACGCT
>NW_026425097.1:0-356 GCF_001194135.2 Octopus bimaculoides
CTTTTAAACCTAAACCAAACAATAACAAAGGAGATCTACTGTGAGCAGCTAAAGTCAGTGTTAGAAGTAAAACAACCATCTTTGGTTTCAAGACGAAAAGTGTTCTTTTATCAGAATAATGCTTGACCACATACAGTGAGAATGTACATTCCAAATACATTCCAAAGGCTGGAGCAGCTTGAATGGCAAATGATGCTCCACCCACCACATTTGCCAGACATTGCCCCCGTCTGATTATCATTTATTCTGCAGTCTTCATTTGGACGCAAAAAATATGGATTCTGTAGATGAGGTCAGAACAGTGCCGGAGGAGTATTTTTCGTCATGGACAAGTGAATTTTGGAAGAGGGGCCTTG
>NW_026425098.1:0-576 GCF_001194135.2 Octopus bimaculoides
TATATATATATATATATATACACACACACATATATATACATATATACATAAATATATGCATATATATTCACATTATTTATATTATTTACATTTGCTGTATATTTGTCCTCTTGTTATTTGCTAACAGCCTTGATCAGGTGCCTAGGGGAAATTTCGAACCTGGGCTCTCATTACTAAGGTCTCTTTCGATGTTGTTGTTGTTGTTGTTATAATTATTATTATTATTATTATAATTCAGGTCACTTCAAATCTTGGCGTTAGTAGCACGAGCTCTTAACCACTACGCCATATGCCCAAACGTTGTCTTTACAACAAACAAGATGAGGATAAATATTCGTCAAATGTAAATAATGTACATAATTCCTCATCTCTTAAATATACAACTGTATACATATATATATATTTACATATATATATATTTATCAATATATACTTACATATAGATATATATTTATATGTATTTATATATATATATATATATATAAACCTAAATATATATTTATATCAATATTTATATATATTTATATATATACATATATATATATATATATATATATATATATATATATATATATA
>NW_026425098.1:695-951 GCF_001194135.2 Octopus bimaculoides
ATATATATATATATATATATATATATATATATATATATATATATACATACATACTCTCTCTCTTTTACTCTTTACTTGTTTCAGTCATTTGATTGTAGCCATGCTGGAGCACCACCTTTAGTCGAGCAAATCGACCCCAGGACTTATTCTTTGTCAGCCTAGTGCTTATTCTATCGGCCTCTTTTGCCAAACCACTAAATTACGGAGACGTAAACACACCAGCATCGGTTGTCAAGCAATGTTGGGGTGACAAACA
>NW_026425099.1:0-624 GCF_001194135.2 Octopus bimaculoides
ATACATACATACATCTATATACACACACATACATACATACAACATACATACATACATAGATACATACATATATATAGTAGAAATTTATAGAAAAAAAGAAAACGAAAATAGGTGTAAGAACAATAAGCAAGTGTATTAGTTTGACGCTCGGGAAAATGAAAACGTCTTTTACGTTTCGAGCCTACGCTCTTCAACAGAGAAAATGAACAATGAATGAACGAGAATATATATATATATATACACAACGGCCTTCTTTCAATTTGCATCTCCCGGATCCGCTGACAATGCTTTGATTGGCCCGAGACTATAGTTGAAGACACTTGCCCAAGGTGCCATGCAGTGGAAATGAACCCGGGACCATGTGGTTGGGAAGGAGGCTTCTTACGAGTTAAAGCAGTTTCATTCGGTTCTATGTAACATAAAGCTTCGTTGGCTCATCGCAGGGCCTGGGCTCTAGGAGTTAGGATATCATGACGAGACTATGAAACATGAGTCCAAGTCAAACAGTCTTAAATAATAATATAACTCCTACTGAGTGTGTTGAGGGATACCTTCTTTCGTTGTCCACACACTCGTGTGTGGTAAGAAGCTTGCTTCCCAACCACATGGTTCCGGGTTCAGTCC
>NW_026425100.1:0-869 GCF_001194135.2 Octopus bimaculoides
TATAGGGAAATTTTCTCGCGGGTTCTACAGAGAAGCATCACGGGATTTCTGGCTTATGATTACTCCTCAACTTGGCCGATCATATGAAAAATGTGTTATTAAGCCGTGGTTTTAATTTGGCACTCCGTCGATTCTGTTTCGAAACTTGTTACTCCATCATCGGCAAATGAAAAAGAAGTAGGTTCTATATTGGAAGTTGTCACCCATGCCATTCGTGGCATTTGGTCGTGTCTGTAGATAGAATATTCAGCTCAAGGTACCCCAGTCTACTTATATGTAACTGTGTGCCATAGATACAACGTCATCTTGAGAATAAACGACTGCTTCATTTCATGTGAAATATTTGATTTCACTCTAGCAGTGACAGCGAAAGTAAATTGGTAAATTGGTGCAGAATGAGTTCTGTCAGATAGATTCTTGCTTCCTATGCTGTATCTAGGGTAAGTGAACCTGACTTGCGCAACAGCAAAACACACCGTTTAACACTCATACAAACACACACAAACATGTGAACACATACATGCAAGCACGTTTATATGTAGATGTGTCTGTGTTCTCGCATATATGTGTGTGTGTGTATGTGTGTGTGAATATGTGTGTGAATATATGTGTGTGCGTGTGTATGTATGTATATATATATAAATATATATGTGTGTATGTATACACACACACATACATACTTCTATACATATATGTGTATATGTATATATACATATAATTATATATGTACACATATATAACATATATATATGTATATACACATATTTACATGTACTTATATTGTACATGTGTATATATATATACATACACATATACATATATAACTATATATGTACATATATACATATATGTATATATATATATATATA
>NW_026425101.1:0-132 GCF_001194135.2 Octopus bimaculoides
TCACTTATTATGATATGAACTTGTCAGCGCAGGATCACCAGACGTTCTTCACATGTGATGGAGATGCTGGCAAACAGGAATATGAGAGTGGGTACACTTTTGTTAGTTTTTACTGAGGCTGTTGTTGTTGTT
>NW_026425101.1:1915-2029 GCF_001194135.2 Octopus bimaculoides
GTGTGTGTGTGTGTGTGTGTTTGTCCCCTCATCATCACTTTGACAACTGCTAAGTCCCCGTAATGTAGCAGTTCAGCAGAAGAGATCAATAGAATAAGTCCTGGGGTTTGATTT
>NW_026425101.1:3300-3402 GCF_001194135.2 Octopus bimaculoides
TACCTTTGACATTATATCTACTAATGAATTTTTAAAAAAGACTTAGCAGTGTTCCCTTCGTCATATACACAGTCATCACATTCTGTTAAAATGTCTTATTGA
>NW_026425101.1:3656-3768 GCF_001194135.2 Octopus bimaculoides
TTGTTACTTGCGTGCATCTTTGCTACCCTGGTAGCTGTTTATTTATTTTTCTGTGTTATTTGTAAACACTGAAAAAACACACATACATACATACATATATATATATATATAT
>NW_026425102.1:0-226 GCF_001194135.2 Octopus bimaculoides
GAATGGTAAAACATAAAGTATATTAATGTTATACTTAGGAATATTACAAGGAGACCTTATTTGCTTCGATCATACGCATTTCTTCTGAAAGCATAGACGAGGAGAGAAAATGATTGGAGAGCAAAAAGAGCAGACGTGTCACAATTAGGTGTAGAGATCTTTGTCTTGCCTTAACGTTCGCTGTCGTTTATAACAATTATATGTATACACACACACACACACACAC
>NW_026425103.1:2981-4184 GCF_001194135.2 Octopus bimaculoides
ATATATACGTATATATGTATTTATATCTATATATGCATCTACCTATATATAGTAATATATATACATATGTACATGTATATATATATATATATATATATATATATATATATAAACAGAGAAAGAGATAGATAGATAGATAGATAGATGCATACATACACACATACATACATACGTACATACATGCAAGCATACATACGTGGATGTATGTATAACTACATATATATATGTAGGTATGTAACATAAATATATGTATTATAACTACACACACATCTACATATATATATATATATATATATATATATATATATACACCTACATATATATATATTAGCATATATATATATACATATATACATATGCAGGTATGTGTTGCTGGGGTATATGAATATGCGCACTTTCTGTGCATATATCATTTATATTATCTATCATATTTATATTGTTATACATACTTTCATTCTGTTAGGCGTTTTTAGCCCTAAAGTTGTGTCCATGCTGGAGCATCATCTTTTCAATGGTCAATCTTATGTGGCTGGATTTTTGTGGATGAGTGTGTACTATACTGCGGCCCTCTTTTGGGTTTCCTGCCTTGATATACTTCCATTAGGGTCCTTGGACAGCTGGAGGTCAAGTTGTGCCTTAAAAACATCTACCCGTTCAGATGTTTTGGCAAGGCGTTAAATTGCTATTACATTAAATGGTCATCACTCTAAACGGGATAGCTTGGACCATTGGAAATATGTAGACATGTACACTCATGTGTGTGTGTGTGTGTTTTTGTGAGGGATTGTGTGTGTGTGTGTTTGTGTGTGTGTGTATCTACATTTTTTTGCATGCTCATCTACATAACTGTGTGCATTCATGTTTGTGTGTTTATATACATATATACGCACACACATTTTTATACACACATTTTGTACACACACATATGTATACCTATAGATATATACATATATACACAGATATATGTAAATATATATATATGGGTATATATATATATAATATATGTATGTATATATGTATGTATGTGTGTGTATGTATGTATGTATGTATGTATGTATGTATGCATGCATGTATATATATGTCCATTGGTATTTTTTTCTGTAGTTTCAGCTCAGAGCTGCGGCCATTCTTATGCACCACCCTTTTGATCCTTCCGCATATATACATACATACATACATATATATATATATATATATATATAT
>NW_026425104.1:0-361 GCF_001194135.2 Octopus bimaculoides
AAAAAAATGACCATCTGAAATATAACAATATGTTTCCAAAAAGTTATTCGTAAAAGAAAAAAAAAATGAGAGACAGCAGGGGAAAAAGGCAACTGTTTCACTTACCTTGGTCCAGTATTTTAAATCTATATAAGTATCATTTACTTGACTTTTATCATTTGGTAAATTTATGAGACCATGATAGAATGTTGGAATTTTCAAAGATGTTGCATTTGATTTCTCTGTTGCTCTATGAAAGAATGATGAAGTGAAATTTAAAACAAAAAAATTCTTTGCGGCTTTATTTAACTACAGACTATACTCGTTTCAACAAGAATATTGTGAAACAAAATATAGACACACACACACACACACACACACA
>NW_026425105.1:0-563 GCF_001194135.2 Octopus bimaculoides
ATACCTTATCTGGTTTAACCGAGTAAATTGGACTGAGGCAAACCATCTTATTATGGAACAAAAAGGAAAACAGAATAGCAACTGAATCTCTCAATAGTAAATTCGCAATGCATATTATCGTTACTGCTCCGGGTTGCGAGCTGGTAGACTCGTTACAACGTCAGACAAAATTCTTTGTGGCATTCCTTCCAACATTTCATGTTCTGTGTTCAAAGTCACCTTGGTATTTCATCTCTCTGATGTCAATAGAGTAACGTACCAGCCCAGCATTGGGTTCGATAGATGGTATCTACCCGAACCGCTGGACATTATTGTCTCGAGTCCTATGACTCATAAGAGCCGGCTACTCAGTTTCCATGGCTAGATAACAACATACTCCGGGACACCAGTCCATTGCAGGATTATTCATGAGTGGACTTGAGCAAAGTGAAATAAAGTGACTTGCTCAAGAAACACAACGTTCCACCTGACCACCTAATTCGAAAATCGAAATCACTGTTTTGCGATTGTTGGTGTAGCACCCTGACCACTAAGTCACGCGTATTCTCTCTCTCTCTCTCTCT
>NW_026425106.1:0-651 GCF_001194135.2 Octopus bimaculoides
TATATATATCGCTTCGGCACAGCGATACTAATAACCAGTCGTTATCACTGAGTTTATATATGCTTTAAAATAAAACGTTAGGTGACGGCAAAGTGGGATACAAATTATCGAATGACGCTTTCCTAAATAAACAGACATTTCATTTTAATGGTTTCGTTTCTGAGCGCACTGCTTTTTTAGAGCAGAAACAGCTGTAAGCTAATGAAGTTGATTACGTAATTTTTGTTCCTTAGTCATCCAATTATATTTATATTATACGGAGACAAATATAAACACGAGATTTTCACAACAGGAACATATGTGAGTGATCCTCGGTCTACGTACCCGGTGAGCACTGATCTAAGAGAATGGGTGGGTGTTGAGTACGTAGGGACGAACGACAGCAATAATCACAACAACAACAACTTGCTCTTGTTCTTTACATCAATAAATATTTAATTTTAATACAAATAGTTTTTGTTGCAATAATTGTAAGTTTTCTCATATAAATATTATTTTTACTTTGTGGTGCTCCGAGTTTAAAGAAAGAAAGAAAAAATAAATGGGTAGAGCGGGTGGTGGGGCAAATAGAAACGAAATAAAAAAAACAAGCGGTAACAGAAGAAACACGAAAGTTTGTTGTGCTACAATAGAATGTTTAACATATATTTA
>NW_026425107.1:0-359 GCF_001194135.2 Octopus bimaculoides
ATATATATATATATATATATATATATATATATATATATGTGTAAAGCATAAGTTTCACATATAGTTCATATTTTAATTGTGCTCAACAGCAGCTTCATTACGATAAACATCATTACATGTATAATTACATAATTATGTGATACATAATAAATTAAATTAAATTAAATTAAATTAAATTAAAAGTTGTGTTTACCCAAATCATCATGAATGTTGCTACGTTAATCAGAACACCATTATCGGTGTAAATGTGCTGAGAAAAAGAAATTTCGAAAAAGAGGGGGACGAGAAGAAGAAGAAGAAGGAGAAGGAGAGGGAGAAGGAGGAGGAGGAGAAGAAGAAGAAGAAGAAGAAGAAGAAGA
>NW_026425108.1:0-200 GCF_001194135.2 Octopus bimaculoides
TTTTATAATTTAAAACAGCAGACATGAATAGGTAAGTCCGTATCAGTTTACACAAGAGATCACAAAAAAACACGGGTCAAAGGTGAATACAGGCACGCAGTAGGTAAAATCCAATTCTGCTCATCATGTCCAAAAGTTCACAAAACACACGGGTCAAAAGACAAATACAGCACCCAGCAGGTATCAATCGGTAAAATCCA
>NW_026425109.1:0-203 GCF_001194135.2 Octopus bimaculoides
ATAAATATAAAAATATGTTAAAAAAACCTCATTTTAAAATATATTATAAATTATATATACATATTCACAAAAAAACAACCTATACACATACAAAACACCATACACACACACATATACGCATACATACATATATACATATATATATATACATGCACATATACATATACATATACACACACACATATACATACATACACACATAT
>NW_026425110.1:0-260 GCF_001194135.2 Octopus bimaculoides
ATTCACACAAATTCATACATACTCATAGATGTAGACATACTCACACATACATACAGATACACTACCATGCAGGCAAACATATCTCCAGACACACTCAGGTGAATACACAATCATATACAAACATATGCACACAATCTACCCAATAATCTAATAAAAGCAATCTGTGAATTAATTATAGAAAATAATGATTCTATCTCAACTCAGTTTATTAACGACATTCAATCAATCACAGTGCAGACACAAACACATATGTACACTCA
>NW_026425111.1:0-201 GCF_001194135.2 Octopus bimaculoides
CACTTGCCCAAGGTGCCACGCAGTGGGACTGAACCCGGAGCCATGTGGGTAGTAAGCAAGCTACTTACCATATGAATATATATTTATCATATATATATATTGTTATATATGTTTATATATTTATTATATATATATATATATTTATAATATATGTATTTATTATATATGTGTATATATTTATAATATACATATATATATATA
>NW_026425112.1:0-228 GCF_001194135.2 Octopus bimaculoides
AAAAAAAAAAAAAAAATCGCGGCTGCTGATTCGTAAGTTATAGGCTTGGTAGAATGATTAAAAATTCGCTTCACAATCACCAGGTCTCAGTTTCGAGCCTACTGTTTATTTCGAAGTACGTTTTATGGGAAACTTTGTTGCTTCTCAAAGTGAATCCATGGCGTTCATAAAGATACGTTACAAGAACGGGATGTGAAAAGTTTTACGATGAAGTCCAAAAAGCAAATC
>NW_026425113.1:0-205 GCF_001194135.2 Octopus bimaculoides
TTCCCCACTCATGTTGATACAACGACAGGGGCAAAACTAGTCGGTATACAACACTTACTTGGTATTACCTATATCTTTGGGTTTGGTTGACTGCAATACCCTTCATAACCTTTATACATATATATATATATGTACATAGATAGATAGATAGAGAGAGAGAGAAATAAATATAGATAGCTGGATTGATGAATAGATAATTATGGAT
>NW_026425114.1:0-811 GCF_001194135.2 Octopus bimaculoides
ATAAGTACTGACAATTAAAGGTGATTGCAAAGACAAAGAACTACCTGTTTGTTTTTTTTTAATTTTAACAGTGAGAACAATGGACAAAATATGTTATTGACATTAATAGTTTGTACCTCAGCTAATTACTGTTGAGAACTGCATAATCCATGTATCATGTTAGAGATCTAAAAGGCATTTTCGAATTTCATTATTTTCTTTAATCCAGGCAACGCTGGATATTTCTGCTAGTATTATAATATAATATTAACATAATATACTATGAATATAATATAACATAATATAAGATAACATAATTATTAAATCAAAATGCCAACAATTTGTTTCGACTTGTATACATTTTTTTAATATATAAACAATTCCCTCATATATAAGTCTCTTTAGAGGCAGTGTTTAAAAATAAACGAAATTCCGTGTGAAAGGATGACTGGATTGTAAAAAATTAATTCAAATGCCTATGTACTATCAGCTTGAGCGTTAACTATTCAATTACACATCAATTACAATTAGAAAACAACAACAAAATTTTAATGGACAAATTAATTAAGTGTAATCTACAACTATCGAAATATATTTTTATATATCTTTAAAAATATTAATCTAAACTCGTCTATGTCTAAGTAAATCTTCCGCTATTATAACATACAACAATAATATATACGTGTATATAATTAAGTATCAGGGTTTTGCTTTATCTAGAACTGTAATAAAACGTGTAAGACATAGGCATAATGCATAGGCATTTGAATTAATTTTTTACTATCCAGCCGTCCTAACTATATATATATATATATATATATATATATATATA
>NW_026425115.1:0-301 GCF_001194135.2 Octopus bimaculoides
TAGATAGATAGATAGATAGATAGATAGATAGATAGATACGACGGGCTTCTGCCAGTTCCTGTCTACCAAATCCACTCACAAGGCTTTGGTCGCCTCAAATCTATAGTAGAAGACACTTGCCCAAGGTGTCACGCTGTGGGACTGAACCCGGAACCATGTGTTTGGGACGCAAGCTTTTTACCACACACCCACTCCTAAAATACATACACTGACATGTACGTACACAAATGCGATCATTTACATACATACATACATACATAGACACTTATATACATACATGAATTCATATATATATATATAT
>NW_026425116.1:0-493 GCF_001194135.2 Octopus bimaculoides
ATGTGTGTGTATGTACATACATATGTCCATATAAATATATATACGTGTTTACATATGTGTGTACATATATGTATGTATACGTGTACAAATATACATACATACACATATATATACATACATTCATATACATGTGCATGTATATATATGTATATGAGTACAAATATACATATGTACACATATACATACATACATGTGTGTGTGTTTATGTGTGTGCATAATATTACTACAATTTGTACTTTTAGCTGTGCTGCGTTGCACATAGATACACACCTATGCTTGCACAAGTGCTTGTGTGTGCTATATGCAGTTGCTAAAAGTAGAAATCGCTAGCGCACATACCCAAAAGAAAACCTGTCTCTAATTTCATCAGTAATACCTGTTTAGTTCCCTGTAATTATAGGATATACGACACCTTAATAACAGGAAGCGACATGCTCAACACCTATGCACCATCATAGTGCTACCACAAAACACATACAAAAAAATAAAAACA
>NW_026425117.1:0-299 GCF_001194135.2 Octopus bimaculoides
CGTCGTTAACTGTAGATGCAGATAGAGGCGGGGCTGATAGAGATGATGTGTGTGAGAGACGGAAAGAAGGTTGAGTAAAAGGAGCGCACCTTCATCACTAAATGTAGATGCAGATACAGGCGGATCTGATAGAGAAGATGTGCGTGAGAGAGAGGAAGAATGTGGAGTGAAAGGAGCTCAGCTTCGTCGTTAACTGTAGATGCAGATAGAGGCGGGGCTGATAGAGATGATGTTCGTGAGAGAAAGAACGTTGAGTAAAAGGAGGTCACTTTCGTTGTTAACTGTAGATGCAGATAGAG
>NW_026425119.1:0-396 GCF_001194135.2 Octopus bimaculoides
TATAAATGTATGTACAGAGAGAGGTAGAGAGAGGGAGAAACAGACAGAGTATGAGATTGAAGAGGAATAGGGATAGATTGAGCATTACAGTCAGAGATATATGTACGAATGCAAAGATGTATCTATTGCTCCTATTCATCTTGGTTACAGATCACTCAAAATTCCCTATATTGTCCTTAACATTTTCAGTTTGATGCGTTACTTAATCTGTCGGATATCATTACAGAAATGCTGACGCTTCCATACAGCAACGTCGCTAAAACTGACACGGTGACATACATATATATAAACATATATATTCGTAAATTTAATGCGTGCTTTCTTTAGCATCGTTATAAGGGTGTACGCATATAATCACACACGCTAATGTAGCCCAACTGACACACACACACACAC
>NW_026425120.1:0-1269 GCF_001194135.2 Octopus bimaculoides
TGCAAAGGAGTAATTCACTTTGAATTGTTACCACCTAATGCAACAATCAGGCAATTAGAGCGTTTGAACTAAGCTTTGAAGAAAAAAGACTCGCTTTAGTGAATTGAAAAGGAGTGATGTTTCATTAGGACAATACGTGACCCCACACTGCAAAGATCACATCATAGAAGATCGAAGAGCTTGGTTGGGAAAAAATTTCTCATCCACCTTATTCTCTCTACCTTGCTCCTTCAGACTACCATTTGTTTTGTAGTTTACAGAATCATTTGGGGGACATAACTTTCGCAAGCCAGGAGGAGGTCGAAACTGACATTTCAGAGTTCTTCGCTTTGAAACCAAAAGAGTTTTACATTGATGGGATTAAAAAGCTTGTAAATAGATGGAAGGAAGTCATAGATAATCAGGGAAAGTACATTGATGATTAAATTTCAATTAAATATAACTTGTTTTCTTTATTCAAAATTCGAACAGAACTTATCAGATGACCTGATATATATGTATATATACATACATATATGTACATACCTACATATATATGTATATATATTAGGCTGGCAACTAAGTACCAGTCGTTTTTTAAAATTTTAATTTTTTTAAAGGTTTAATAAAAAATAACAACTAATTAATCAATAATGTATTCACCCTTGTTGTTTACAACTTCCCAATGTTCTCTTCCTTTTACTCTTTTACTTGTTTCAGTCATTTGACTGCGGCTATGCTGGAGCACCGTCTTTAGTTGAGCAAATCAACTCCAGGACTTATTCTTTGTAAACTTAGTACTTATTCTATCGGTCTCAACAAAGTAAAGACAGATGAAATGTCGCTAAGCATTTCGCCCAGCGTGCTAACGTTTCTGCCAGCTTGCCACCCTTATTTTCTACCTCACTGGTAGAAATCATCTGATTTCAACTTAAAAATTGATCCAATCAAGCTCTCAATTCTGCATCAGTATAGAACGAAACTCCACGCATAGCATTTCAACGCACTTCCCAGCCATGTGTTTGAATGGCTTCCTTGGTCATATTGGCGATATGAGGGTGGGCGTTGTTGTGCAGCAGAACTCCATGCTGACGATTAGGTCTTTTCTCTTGAATAGCCGTGTTGAGTCATTCCATCTGTTGAAAGTAGAGTTCCGCGTTGACCGTTTGGTTCCGTTCAAGCAATTAGTAATGGATAATCCCTTCCCAGTCCCACCATATGCACAATATCGTTTTACGCAGATGAAGATCTTGTTTGATGTGCGGTGTCGCTTGTTTACCGAGGCTAAGC
>NW_026425120.1:1605-2411 GCF_001194135.2 Octopus bimaculoides
TGAATTTGGCATACCAATCATGAGCGGTTCTTTCAGCTATGGCACCCTCTCCATACACAGCACAAATGTTGCGAGCAGCTTTTGCAGCCTTTGAACCTTAATTAAAAGCAAAAAGAAGGAGGTGTCGAAAATGCTCGTTTTTCTTAACTTGA
The DNA here is from genome assembly GCF_001194135.2 of Octopus bimaculoides. NCBI lineage: Eukaryota > Metazoa > Mollusca > Cephalopoda > Octopoda > Octopodidae > Octopus > Octopus bimaculoides. The sequence goes on from NW_026425120.1 coordinate 1,758, forward strand.
CATTTAATGATCTGAAAATAAACAAAAATTAACTAAAATTAACAAGAAAAAAAACAAAAAATAGATTCCAAAATGATTCAAAAATAGAATTCTTGAAAAAAATAGATTCCAAAATTTTAAAATGCAATGAATTCCAATATTTTAAAAAAACGTCGGGAACTTAGTTGCCAACCCAATACATGCATATATGGGTACAGGATGTCAAAAAAACCTGAACAAAATGAGAAATGAGAACATAAAAAACAAAACCATGGAAAACGAACTTCTTTTTCGAACAACGAAAAAAACAAATAGAGAAACAAGACAGGTAACATAAAGAACATTCCCTTCATCAGTTGTCCCGTTTTATCTACTCCATGTTTCTAACGTAGGGACAGGACGTGACTTCATTAAAACAGTCATTCCCACGAAGCAAATTTAAAAAATTTGGGATTTGTGGAGGGTTAAAGTGGTGACAAAAACAAGACAGTGAGAACAAAACAGTAAAAACAAACGGTAAGAGCTGTTAAACTATAATGAGTGAAGTGATGAACGTTGGAGAAATGAGCTTTGAGAAGAGACAGGCAAAAGCATGTCTTGTCTTTAGGAAGCAAGTGGAAGAAAGATATATATATATATGTGTGTGTGTGTGTATATATATATGTGTGTGTATAT
>NW_026425121.1:0-636 GCF_001194135.2 Octopus bimaculoides
GTTTAGCCCCTTGTGGGCAAGAAAGAAATAAGAAACGTTAGCGCCCCGGGCGAAATGCTTAATGGTATTTCGTCTTTCTTTACGTTCTTTGAGTTCAAATTTCGCCGAGGTCGGCTTTGACGTACAGATTATTTAATGCTCTTAACTAAACACTTTCAAACTTCCAATACTGGTAGAATATGTCACATAGAACAGGGTTTACTCTTAACGTTTTTGACAAACTTTTGTATTTTAGAAGTTATTCCGTCTGATGTTACAGAGTGACAATGGACAATTTCGTGTTTGATAAGTGCCAATACACGAACCTCTCAGCTTTTGACTTACTCTCTAATGTCTGCCGATGATATATATACATATTACATATATGTGTAAACAAAATCTCATCACACAATCGAACCAATGAAAGAGCCTCTACCTGGTCGATGGATAAGCTAAAAATAGCAGCAAAAATTCCCGGTACCTAAATCAAACGTCCATTGTATGCAATGTCCTAGATTATCCCTAAAAAAGACGGTTTGCTGAAGGGTGGAATGTCTTTGATGATATGTTTGCAGTATTAGGGTTTATTTGGGGCTAAATAATATTATGTTCAATTTCTATATTAACACCCACACGATTATCACGTACATATGTATA
>NW_026425122.1:0-383 GCF_001194135.2 Octopus bimaculoides
CTCATTCTACACATTCACATACATGCACATTCACACATGTATATAATCATCTTTACATACACAGAGACAAATGAATATATGGATAGACAGACATACATGCAGACAGACAGACCGAAATGCACACAGACACACAGACAGATAGACAGAAATGCACACAGACGGTGAGATAGATAGATAGATAGATAGATAGATAGATAGATAGATAGATAGATAGATAGATAGATAGATAGGCATGCAGGCAGAAGGCAGACAGACAGACAGACAGACAGACAGATAGACAGACAGATAGATAGACAGACAGACAGATAGATAGACAGACATAGACAGACAGATAGACAGACAGGCAGACAGACAGATAGATAGACAGATAGATAGATAGATAG
>NW_026425123.1:0-222 GCF_001194135.2 Octopus bimaculoides
TATATATATATATATACAAACACACACACACACACATATACATGAAAGCACCGATACATATGCACATACATATTTATAATATAATATATAAAGACATGTATTTGAATATGTGCATCTGTGTGTACGTGTATGTGTCTATAAGTATACACACATATACATATACATACATATTTACATACATACATACATACATATATATATATATGTGTGTGTGTGTGTGTG
>NW_026425124.1:0-567 GCF_001194135.2 Octopus bimaculoides
CTACTACTACTACTACTACTACTACTACTACTACTACTACTACCTGATATTGGCACAAGGCCAGAAATTACGAGGATCTTCGGAAAATTTGATGATAGTGATGATGATGATGATGATGATGATGATGATGATGATGATGATGATGATGATGATGATGACGATCAGGGTGGCTCTGATGATGATGATGGTGATGATGATGATGGTGGTGACAACGACAGCGGCGACGATGATGATGATGGTAGTCATGAGGATGGCGGTGGTGGAGATGGTGGAGCTGCTGGAGGCGGTGGTGGTGGCGATCAGAACGGTAAAATGATGCCAAATCTATTAACGACAACATCATCATCATCATCAACAACAACAACAGAAGCAGCAGCAGTAGCAGCAACAGCAACATCACCACCACCACTACCACCAGCCATATTAGCAGCAGATAAATAGATAATGAAATAAGTAAGTCTAAATTCCGTATTGATGTTAATAGTATTTAGATCAATATCCGTTTGTGAAGACACACAGACAGATAATTGTACGCACGCACACAGACACCTACACACACACACACAC
>NW_026425125.1:0-521 GCF_001194135.2 Octopus bimaculoides
TATATATATATATATATATATATATATATGAATAAAAGACGGGTAAAAATACTGCTTACCAAAGATGAAAGCCAAAGCTTCAAAAAACCACCGATAAATACACACACGAGCAACGTAAGGAACACTTAGAAAAATAGGCCTACCTTCAGGATGGAATTTGAAGATAGTTTACATACCCCAATATCAATTGATTTCATGCTGTGCATGAGAAAACATGCTTTGCAATCTTCAATTGGAGATAATAATATCTATTTCTAAAATATTCACTACGTCAACTCGTGTGCGTTTCGAACGTCCGGCTCTGTTTAAAGAGAAAGCTATCGTAAACAATAAAAAAAGGCAACTATATGAAAGCATTATTACTGTTAAAAACAGTAATATTGAGGCGGTTAGCAAGATTTCAATTTTAATGGGTATAATATTAAATATTTGAATAAAAGAGGGGTAAAAATACCGTTTGCCAAAGATGAGACCGAAAGCTTTGAAGACCACCAATCTTACGATTAATACACACACGAGCA
>NW_026425126.1:0-584 GCF_001194135.2 Octopus bimaculoides
TAGATAGATAGATAGATAGATAGTTAGACGTATTTGTATTTATGTTTGAAAGGCACTCACAAAAATGAGAAAGAAACATACAGAAAATTTTAGCATTGTGTCAAAAGGGTAACTTGGTCAATCGATAATATCGATCAATAAAGTAAACAACAGCCTGACTAAGTACTGGGGTCACTATCATTCACGAGAAAGCCCCCTCTGAAAGCGTTGTCCCAGTATGGTCGCAGTCCAATATATGAAGCCATTAAACAGAAAAAAAAAGAGGTCTGCTTCACGATCAGAGCTAAATTAGGTTGAAACAAGAACAACGAAAACACCATTAACAACAACAACAACAACATCAGTAACAATAGTGACTCTAAACGCCGTAGGACATCAGATCTGACCGTTTAATCGTTTGTTCCGACACCAACCTCACTCTCGCTCTTTCTGAACAATTTAATATTGCTGTATCGATCTTTATAGACTATTTGCAGAGAAACCGTGCGAAATGGTTTGTAATTACTTTCAGGTTTCGATATAAGATATTGCAATATAAATTTTTACCTCTGTATAAACATCATATATAGAGATTCCCAATTTTA
>NW_026425127.1:0-310 GCF_001194135.2 Octopus bimaculoides
TAAATCAGTAAAATGCGGGTTTATTGCTTGTACAAATAGATTTTCCCTGCAACTAGAAATTGAATTATTACTATAGTTTGATACTGCTTAGTTTCAGTGAGGTAATGCATGCAGATGTTTCAGAATTAATTGAGCATGTCATGTCATGTTTATACATGCCCATATGTATGTGTGCATATGCATACACACACGCACAGCTAGTCCTGTGTACACACTTACAAAAGCAAACACATGTACACATACACACTTCTGTATGTATATACAGACATGTACATACACATGTACATACACACTGTGCACATTTAGATGT
>NW_026425128.1:0-546 GCF_001194135.2 Octopus bimaculoides
ATGTATGTATGTATACATGTATGTATGTGTATGTACATACATATATTTATACAACACATATACATATGTATATATATATATATATTTCTATGAATATAAACATGCACAGCCATATGAAGGTAATTCTCATAGACATAGCTACTAAAATACAAAATGGGATAAAAAGATAAATAAAATATATTCACGCATGATTATATGTTGAAGTATTTGTGTACATTTCCAGTTCACACGTTTGCATCTACGTGCGTGTGGTTATACATATTGTGGTACGTAAGCATATGTGTATATATATATATTCATATAGCGACATTTATATACGTGTGTGTGTTATCTATATGTATTTATGTGAAGGCATATGTGTGTATATGCACATGTAGATGATGAAGTGTACGGGTGATCTAAAAGATAGATTAATGTAAGTAGTCACAGATAAATTGTTGAACAGACACACACGAATACACATAAATACATACCTTTGTAAACTCATGCATAAATACATAGATACATGCATAGATACATACATACATACATACATACATACATACA
>NW_026425129.1:0-347 GCF_001194135.2 Octopus bimaculoides
TCTATGTAGGTGTGTAGCAGGGGTCTTGGTGTCGGTGGGAGTTGTGTGGCATTGGTCTTGATATCAGCGATATTGGTATCAATGGTGGTTATAGTGGTGTTGGTGGAAGTGGGGGTACCATTGGTAGTGTTGATTATTGTTAGAATTGGAAGAGAAAGAAAGATAGGAAGAGTTGCAAGAAGAAAAACGTAAGAGACTTATAAATAAAGAATTGAGACAATAGTAAAATAAAACAAAATAAAAGCAATTCGGAAAATGTTCGAAGAAAATATAGAGAAAGAGACAGATACACAGAAAATCGTTATAGACAGATGCCTTGGTAGAAATGGAACATGAAAAGTATATAT
>NW_026425130.1:0-244 GCF_001194135.2 Octopus bimaculoides
TGTATATACATGTATGTATGCATGTATGCAACCATGTATGTATGTTTGTATGTATGTATGTATGTACTCTGAAATGCGCCTTTGATCATATTTACTCTATCAGAGCTGATGTGAGACTAACCAATAACAAAACCAGTCAATGGAAATGATATAGCAGCAGCTACAACCGCAACGCCAGCGCAGCACACCACTATTACCACCAGCAACAACAATTGCAATACATACTTACATATATATATGCATA
>NW_026425131.1:0-470 GCF_001194135.2 Octopus bimaculoides
AAAACTATCATAAATACAACGGTATTTTACTGACATTTATAATAGAACACAATAATTACTCCTAATTGCCTTTAATTCCTTTTGAACTACTAAACGATTCGTTGTATTCTGCCTGGTCCTTATTCTTTCGAAGTATCTTACAATTCTTTTCTTTAAGTTTTTGATTAATTCTTTTCCTAACACCCACATTGTACATTCTATAGCATTTCTAACAATACATTGTTTTATAAGTAATTTATCTTTTACGGTTCCTGCTATTAAGAATTAGTATTTTTGTTTTTTTTATTTTGATGCAGTTCATTAAATAGAATATTTTCTCAGCTCAGGCCGACGAGTGTAGCAAAATAGTTAAACCAGCTATAAAATGGAATACTAAATCATATTTTAAATTATGAAATCCATCTTTTACGTCTTTTAACTTGTGTTAATATTCAGAGATATTTTGTGTCGGCACTAGAATAGCTAGAGTG
>NW_026425132.1:0-242 GCF_001194135.2 Octopus bimaculoides
AACGAACGAACGAACGAACGAACGTAAGTACGAACGAAGGAACGAACGATCGAACGAACGAACAAAAGAACAAACGAACGAAGGAACGAGCGAACGAACGTACTTACGTACGAACGAACAAACAAAAGAACGAACGAGCGTACAAAAGAACGAACGTACTTATAAACGAACGAACGAATAAATGAACGAACAAACGTAAGTACGAACGAATGAACAAACGAACGACCGAACGTACGTACATA
>NW_026425133.1:0-209 GCF_001194135.2 Octopus bimaculoides
AAATCCAATTTCATAAACAGGAATACCGAAGTGCACGGGACAAAACAACAGAACATCATTTCGTGGGTATATCACCGTATTTAGGGCACAATAGAGCACTAATTAGTGATAACCCCTTCTTCAAGGTAAAAAAAGACACACAGACATCAACGAAGTCAGCATTTCTCTTTATTATAGGCACGAAGGCCTCATTTACAAAGAAGGGGGAC
>NW_026425134.1:0-337 GCF_001194135.2 Octopus bimaculoides
ATCGTGTAATCGAACACCGTCGGCCGGATATTGTTATAGTGAATAAGACAGATAAATACTGTCAGATCATTGACGTAGCCATACCAAATGACATGAATCTTGTGAATAAAGAGGTTGAAAAATTCATCAAGTACTCCGAATTGAAAATAGAAATGGCAAGACTGTATTGAATGCGAGAGTGTATTGTAAAAGTGATACCAGTGGCGATCGGACCGTTGGACTCAATCCCATCGAAACTTCAAAACTTCTTAAGGCAACTGGAAACCCCATGCAAAATTGATATGTTGCAAAAAGCAGCCTCATTGGGAACAGCGCACATCTTAAGGAAAGTATTATC
>NW_026425135.1:0-221 GCF_001194135.2 Octopus bimaculoides
TTTTCTCTTATTCTTATACATTACTTATTTGGTTCCTAAATATGGGTATATTCCTGTATTGCATAGATTACTCGTTATTTCAACGGAATTTGCAGTGCCAAACATGTTCAGGTATTATGTGCGATGAATCACAAGTGACGAACTGTACAGGCGATGAGGTAAGCTGGAATGTTACTTTCTTCCTCTTAATATACCCGTAACCCTCACTTACAGCCAGTATG
>NW_026425136.1:0-235 GCF_001194135.2 Octopus bimaculoides
CGAATGAACGTACGTACGAAGGAACGAACGTACGTACGAACGAAAAAAACAGTACGTACGAACGAACGAACGTACGTACGAACGAAGGAAAGTATGTACGTAAGGACGAAAGAACGTACGTACTTACGAAGGAACGAACGGACGATCGAACGAACGTACGATCGAACGAACGTACGAATGAACGGAAGAACGAACGTACGTAATTAAGTAAGAACGAACGTACGTATGTAGGCAG
>NW_026425137.1:0-211 GCF_001194135.2 Octopus bimaculoides
ATATAAATATATATGTATATGTAAATATAATATATACATATATGTGTACATATATGTGTTTATATTATATATATGTGTATATATATATGTATGTATATATTATATATATATATATTATATATGTATTATGCATATATATATGCATAAATATATATATATACCCATATATGTATATATCATATATACATATATACATATATATATATATATA
>NW_026425138.1:0-428 GCF_001194135.2 Octopus bimaculoides
GAGAGAGAGAGGGGGGGAAGATGGAGGAGGATAGAGGAGAACATGCTGGAACCAACTGAGAAGGAGGAAGACCGGAAAGACGCTGCTGCCGATGTATTATGGGTCGAGTAAGTAGGAAACCAAAGGCGAAGGTGTATAGCTCAGTGGTTAGAGTGGTTAGAGTGCCCACAATCATGAGATAGTGAGTTCGATTCCCGGTCTTGAGCAACACACTTTATTTCACGTTGCTGCAGTTCACTCGGGTGTAGAAATGAGTTGCGACGTCACTGGTGCCATGCTGTATCGGCCCCTTTGCCTTTCCCTTGGATAACATCGGTGACGGGCAGAAGGGAGGCTGGTATGCATGGGCGACTGCTGGTTTGCCATAAAACAACTTTGCCCGGACTTGTGCCTCAAAGGGGAACTTACTTGGAAAATTAGATGGGATG
>NW_026425139.1:0-440 GCF_001194135.2 Octopus bimaculoides
GTATGTATGTATGTATGTATGTATGTATGTGGGTGTATGTAAATTACTTTCTAACTTAGTTCTGTGGCTTTGTTATTCATTATGTTATTACCTTAGAGATAAATCTGTCTGCCAACATGTGTGTCTGTGTGAGTGTACCCCCCACACACACATACACACACACACACACACACACACAAGCATTTGTATATGAGTGTATACATATTTATCTATGTATGTATGCATATATATATATATATATGTATATATATATATATATATATATATATATATATATATATATATATATATATATATATATATATATATATATATATATATATATATATATACACACATACACACATAGATAATTATGTATACACACATATATACATATATATGTGTGTGTGTATATGTGCATATACATATTTATCTATCTATCTATCTATCTATCTATC
>NW_026425140.1:0-644 GCF_001194135.2 Octopus bimaculoides
CTATATATATATATATATATATATTCCTTATGCATTCCAAAACCAAGTTACAGATTTTGACGTATGAAGTATCAAAAGATTCAGTACTATTCCGGCTACAAATTAAACTTAATTTCCATTCACATACTTGCATTTCAAAAATTTAACATTATAATCTTTTCCATAAATCAACTATCGTAAACATGTTATACGGTGACGTCACATTTTCTATACGCGTGTGTGTACCTTAAAAGACATCAATCATCACGACACACACCTTCACTCACTCACTCTATCTCTCTTTTTCACTCTCTTTCTCTCTCTCATACACGCGCGCGCACACACACACATACACACACACACGTCCAATTCATATAGATCTTGCATACATCTTTCACTTTCTTTCTCTGTCCTTTTTGCTTTCTCTTCTTTCAATTTTTGCTCTCTTCAAATAAATTTTTACGGAATGAGCGGGAGAAACACAGAAAATATGTAATCTTTCCAGAAACAAGTATAAAGCAAGGAAGATTGTAGAAAGCCGACATCGTTCGGTGCATCTAAGAAGATAGATAAACATGAATTTACGCCGACGTCAAAGTTCAAGGGCAAGTCTTTCACCTCATTGGTTCCCTGTTACCCACAAATGAACAACCACAGTTCCTTCA
>NW_026425140.1:654-949 GCF_001194135.2 Octopus bimaculoides
TCAAGGGCAAGTCTTTCACCTCATTGGTTCCCTGTTACCCACAAATGAACAACCACAGTTCCTTCAAATTTACTTTATGAGTGATGTAGGACAACGAACCCGAAGGAGGTGTTAAATTTCCAGATGATGGATCGTGTTAGACACAGCGTTAACTGCTGCAAAAGAGAGTATATCCACTGACAGCTTTTTGGTGCGTTCAAAAATCACATAACCCCCACCTCCACTTTTCATTGCCAGATTAGGGTCTGAAATACTCCAAACGGATGCATAGCATGTTGCTTAGTCAAATTAGCCC
>NW_026425141.1:0-549 GCF_001194135.2 Octopus bimaculoides
AAAACAATGACTAGCAAAGTTGAAAAGCATTAAACACACTTCAATTTTTTCGAATAAGACAGGATTAAAAGCTAAAACAAAAAAAATATAATTAAACAAAGTGGACTCCGTTGAAGGCGCCTAAGGTACAAGGAATGAGCTGAAAACACCGTCTAGGATTTTGGTGTGAAATATTGCCTTGGCCAAATTGAGTATCTGCCATCTGAATACACCATGCCAGATTTTGAAATGAGAAGGCAAATTTCCGAATAAACTGGAATTTATGCATTTGACTCGATACTCTAAATTGTTCCACAGGACTGCTGTCTTCGAATGATAACCTTCATTTTTAGTTTTTGAGCACGAAAGAGTGAATGGTGGATGCCGGTGAGATTTGAACTTAGAGCACGGAGGGTCAGAACAAATACCACCACAAAACATTCTATTCGACGATTAAATATTCCTGCTAATCTGATCAACAGAACAGCCTATGAGTGAGCACTCGTCAGACACGAGTGCTCTTAACGTAGTTCTCAGGGAGATTCAGTGTGACACAGAGTGTGACACAGA
>NW_026425142.1:0-653 GCF_001194135.2 Octopus bimaculoides
GTTGTTGTTGTTTTTTTGCTTAGCCCCAGGTCATGCTCTCATCAAAAGCATTCTGGCTGTGACAGTCTTATCTTTTATTCTGTCATAGTGTACCTTGGATTACATTATCCAGCCAAATTACTTCAAACCACATTGTACCAGCATTGCCATCTTTAAATAAACCTCAAATTACACCCTGCTGTCATTATATCCAGGGCTCTAATAATTCTACTACTCTACTGTTCTAAAAATGTATCCCTGTAGTTAAAGGGCCATTAGGAACTATCCCTAAAGATTTGAACAGGTGGATAGAGGAGATAGGCATAAAACCCAGTTTAGTACAGCTCCAGAAAACAGTGTTGCTAGGATACTTAGGAGGGTTCTTGGTATCTAAGGTGACTTGCTGTAGGAACTTTCTATCATCGGCACAGGGCCTGAAATTTTAGGGGAAGGGGGTCTGGTTGATAACATCGTCCTCAGAATTTCACTGGTACTTAATTTATTGACCGCGAAAGAATGAAAGGCAAAGTTGACCTCGGCAGCATTTGAACTCAGAACATAGTAATGGGCGAAATACCACTAAGCATTTCATCCAGCCTGCTAATGACTCTGCCAGCTCACCACCTTATATGAGGTAATAATAATAATAATAATAATAATAATAATAATAATAA
>NW_026425143.1:0-836 GCF_001194135.2 Octopus bimaculoides
ATCTTCAGCTGCACGAAAAAATGTAGAAAAAAAGACATATTACAAATGTTCTAACAGAAGTGATAACAGAAGGGCCAGGATGAGTGGGTAAAAGAAGCAAGAGTATGATGGCAGAAACTGAGTGATAGTACAATGACTAGCAGAGAGGATGAGTGGGAAGAGGATGAAAGAGGAGAGGATTAGCAATACTAATAGATTATTGACAGAGAAATGAGAGTGTATAGTGTATCAAAGATATGGGCTACAGAAGATGGAGGTGTAACAATTTAAGCAAGAAGCCCAAATTTATATATATACATATATATAAAATACAAAATGGGACAAGAATGCAAAACATCCGGACAGTTAGGTGATACAAAAATGGGACAACAAAACAACCAGATAAACGATACAAAGAAAAGAAGGACGGGTCATTTGAAGTTTTCTTCCCTCAGTCGAGTACCAGATTATCTTCACAATTTCGGCTGATTGTATTCAAGATTTTCCAATCTGGCCAGCCCCCAAAGAAAAACTAAGCTAAGAGCATTAGATTTCTTGGCAGAAAGCAGCGAATGTATACAAAAACAAGGATGGAAAAAAACGAACAATGTTACACAAATACAATAAAAATAATAACAGGACATAACAACAGGTGTCTTTCGACTAAGGACAAATTAAATTAAGCTGGCATGTTTGGAAATAAAGCCTTACAGCAGGTATACAAGATTTCACAGGCACAGGGAGGAATATCGATGTTGAACGGACAATGGCCAACCAAGAAAGAAAGATCAGATTTGGCCGAACGCTGGTCATGTGGGAAGAGAAGAGAGAGAGGTAGAGACAGAGGGACAAAAGAA
>NW_026425144.1:0-277 GCF_001194135.2 Octopus bimaculoides
ATATATATGTATATGTATGTGTGTGTAGAAATATATATATAATTCTTTTTATCCTTATATTCAGTTATTCATATCTAAATGTTTATTTCTTTTATCTATATGTTTATATGCTTTTACTTTAATTTTTCTCTATCCATATCTTTATATTTTTATATTTGTGGATATCTATTTACCTATTAGTGTTTTTGTGAGTGTATATGCATATTTTGGGTATATATACAAAATGGCGGTGCCCCAGCATGGCTACAGCTCAAGAGCTGAAACTAGATAAAATGAA
>NW_026425145.1:0-646 GCF_001194135.2 Octopus bimaculoides
TATATGAATGTGTGTCTGTGTATGTGTGTAAATATACATATCTGAATATGTATATGAATACACACACATACACACACACATTCACAATATGTGGAACAAAATGGAAAAAAAAACACGGAGACGAAGTAAAAGAACATGACTATTAATATTTTGGGAAAGAGATTCTTGAAACTTTAAAAACATGATTACACATACATACATACATACATAGATAGATAGATAAAGATAGATAAAGATAGATAGATAGATAGATAGATAGATAAAGATAGATAGATAGATAGATAGATAGATAGATAGATAGATAGATAACGTTTAAACGGAGCCTGGAAGATTGCTTTAAGGTACATGGTGTGTTTTATAAATATGCGGGATTTGAACTCAGAACGTAAAGAGCCGAAAGAAATGCCGTTAAGCATTTTCTCCGACATACTAACGATACTGCCAACTCGCCTGTTTGTAATTTCTGATATATACCAGGAATTATCGGGGGTTTTAGATATGTAACTTACTGCTTAAAAAGCAATTTTGAGAAACTAGAATTTACAAAATAAGAAAAGCGCTTGGCTAATTAGGAAATTAATTTAATGAGAAAATATGTAGTATGTTGAAGTATATATATATTACAATTAAACCTTGGGAGAGGCAT
>NW_026425146.1:0-1076 GCF_001194135.2 Octopus bimaculoides
GAGAGAGAGAGAGAGAGAGAAAGAGAGAGAGAGAAAGGGAGAGAGGTAGAGGCGAAGATATGTATTGAGAGAGAAAGACGAAGAAGAAGAGACATAGAGGGAGAGAAAGACATAAAGGAGATAGAGATGAAAGCACAAAGGGAGAAGGTTGAGAGAGAGAGACAGAGTGACGCAGAGCGCGAGAGGAAGACAGAAAGAGAAAGAGAGATAGAGAGAGAAACAAGACACAAAAAGAAGGGGAGAAAGACATTAATAGAGAGAGAGGAAGACACAAGAGAAAAAAGATAGGTAGATTAATAGATAAATAGAGAAAGTGTGAGAGAGTTAGTGAGAGAAAGAAAAAGTGATAGACAAATAGATAGATAGAGAGAGAGGGAGAGAAAAAAAAGCGACAGACAGAGGGTGGGAGGGACGTGAGGACACGCGCCCGCCAGCCAGCAGCTGTCGCGGTGCGTTTAGCCAATCAGCGAGCCCGGCCTCGCTTCTCTGCGTACGCGCGCGCGGGCGCGAGCGTGCGTGCGTGTGTGTAATCGTGTACCTGTATATGTATGTGTGTATGAGTGTGTGTGTCTGTATTTGTATGTGTGTGCGTCTCGTCTCTCTCTCTCTCTCTCGCTTTCTCCCTTTCGCTTTCGATTCATTATTCTATATCTCTCTCTGTCTCTCTCCTTGTCTCTCTCCTTGTCTCTCTCTCTCTTTCAGTACATATAAAACCCTCCTTTCTCTCCCTCTCTTTCAATTACACACTTAGACACACACACACATCGCTTTGCTTTCTACTCGCTGTTTTCCATTCCTATTCGCAATTTCACGGTGGAGACGCAATGGCCCAGTGGTTAGGGCAGCAGACTCGCGATCCTACGACCGCGGTTTCGATTCCCAGACCGGGCGTTGTGAGTGTTTATTGAGCAAAAACACCTAAAGCTCCACGAGGCTCCGGCAGGGGATAGTGGCGAACCCTGTTGTACTCTTCCACCACAACTTTCTCTCACTCTTTCTTCCTGTTTCTATTGTGCCTGTATTTCAAAGGGTCAGCCTTGTCACACTGTGTCACGCTGAATATCCCCGAGAACTAC
>NW_026425146.1:5092-6915 GCF_001194135.2 Octopus bimaculoides
ATATATACAAATAATATATGAGTATATGCATATATACGTACATGTATGTACATACCTACATCTACATGTATATATAGATGCATATCTGGGTACAGGATGTTGCAAAAAAAAACGTGGACAAAACGATAAACAGAGTACAGAAAACACTTGTAATTGTATTTTTGCAAGACAATGTAATTTTATAAAATGAAACCGGTTGAGAATATTAAGTGGCATTTTTATATTTCGGGGTAAGGAGCCCTTACTCAGGAAATCCCTCATTGGTTTTGAAAGTTTGGTGTTACATGATCGTAAAAACTGTCTGATATCCATTCTTGAGTAACCTAGGTTTTGTGTTGTGCTGAGTTTTAAGACGCTGCAGAAAGATATTAGACGGTATAACCTGATCTTCATTACTTAGCACTCCTCAGAGCATTACAGTTTCTAGAAACGCGTTGTGTATCTCTCTGGGGACAGCAGAAAGTTCTACAAATAGCCATCGGTCATTTCTGCTGCCAAACCTTTGGTCCTGGACGAAGTTTTTTCTCATCAGAGAAGAACCAACGTATGCCATGTTCATGAGGATTTTTAACCGCGTTAAGTAACCACTTGGTATGGATCGAACTGTTTTCCAGTAGCTTTGCAGAAATGAACTGGCATCTCCTCAGTACATACAACTTGTATCGAATACCCTTGTGCATCACGTTTCTACTAGTCTACCCCTCCACACCTTTGGTCATGGTCGTCATAGATTTTTCCGGAATTCTCATCGATAACATTTTGAATCCGTTTGATGAATTGCAGTGTCGTTATGATATCAAAAAAAAAAACGCTTAGAATGTGTTTTTCTCTTTGATACAGTTAAAACATTCTCGCCAGCGGCTTTCTTGTACAAAAGGTTTTGCAATATTTAGAAAAGTAACAGTTTTCAAATCGCTGAGTTCTGCAGAAATGACGACAATCTCTGCATGTCTTTTTATTATTTTTACTTGCATTTTATCTGCCGTAGGAGACTTGATAGAAATATTACTTTCAAATTTTGGCACAAGGCTAGCAATTTCAGGTAGCGGGGTGGGTAAGTCAATAATACTGGCCGAAGTGTCCAACTGGTGCTTGTTTCATAGACCTCAGAGTGATGAAAGGCAAAATCGAGCTCAGTCGCATTTGATCTTGGAACACGAACACAGACGAAATGCCGCTAAACATTTCGTCCGCAGTGTTAACGATTCTGATAGCTGTCCCAAATAGATGAATAAATGAATAAATGATAATAATAACAACAACAACAACAATAATAATAATAATAATAATAATAATAATAATAATAATCGCGATGAAAACAACATCCATTCATGAATTTATTTATTTATTAATTAAAAAAAAATTTAAATACATGTTTTACCTGTGAATTTGCGTGTGTAAACTGGGAATGCATACAATGAGTTTCTCTGCCCTAGGTGTACGGAAATAATAATAATAATAATAATAATAATAATAATAATAATAATAATAATAATAATAATAATAATAATAAATGGGCTACAGCAAATATTCTGCTTAATACCACAGATTTGCTTGTCAGTTGTTTGACCTTAACCAGTTGAGCATGTCCCTTGGTGGCTGACGATATGTGCATCTCTGATCAGGAGCAGAAGTCGTGGGGGAGCATCATCATAGCCACGTGTTGAGAGGAATTCTTTGGGGTCTGAATAATTCACCTTTGGAAACATGGGTGTTTTGCTCAACATCCTTAAACAAACCTTATTCAGAAACCTTTTGAGCGGGATGGGCTACTCGACCTGAAGAAAATTCTAACTGGGCCCCACCTGCGAGGTCATGCGCTG
>NW_026425146.1:8874-9931 GCF_001194135.2 Octopus bimaculoides
GGCAAGTGTTTCATCCCCACCCCGTATTGATTGCTTTAGGGTCGCTCATGTGTAAATCCTGACATAAATCTGGGGACAATGCACACACACACACAATCACACTCACACACACTCTTTCACACACACACACACATGCACACACACACACACACATGCACACACACACACACACATGCACACACACACTTGCACGTACATAGCATCATCTTTTATCTTCTACTTGCTTCATTCATTGAACTGTGGCCACGCTGGGGCACCACCATTTAAGGAGAATTTGTCAAACAAACCGACCATTGTACTTGTTTTTTTAAATCTGATATTTATTCTATCGAAATCTCTTGCCGAACCGCTAAGTCACCGGTATGTAAACGAACCAACACCGTTTCGCAAGCGGTGTTGGGGACACACACGCACATACATACCTGGATACACACACACATGCACACTCACACACACACGTGGACACACGGCCATCATGATGCATGATCACAGTGAAGTTGCGCAGGGGCCACATGGATGTGGGGACTCGAATCTGATCTATGTATGTTGTTGCTTGCTCTCAATAAATATATACTTCAAAGGCGGCGAGGCTGGCGGTACCTGTTGTCATACCAAAAACTGAGCAAATATAAAGATCTTGAAATAGAAATTGGCAAAATGTGGAACCTCAAGACTAAAACAATGCCTGTTGTGATAAGTGCCCTAGGAATGATAGCAAAAGAGGCTGATTGCTACCTCGCTCAAATACCAGGTAACTCCAACTTGGCAGAAATTCAAAAGATAGTGCTCATGGGAACTGCCCATATCCTATGTAAAATACTGTCTACGTAATCTTAAATTTTAAAACAAACACATAATTTTCTTATGGTTTCTTAAACATTCTCTAGAACAACACTATGTACAAATCCAAATATATGGTACCCTAGGCATAACACCTACATGAACTTCTAACTTGTTGTCTCTTGAGGTCTCTGGGTGAGACTTGGATCCAACTTGTACAAATGCAAAGCAAAGGTCAAACATAAAATAATAATAATAATAATAATAATAATAATAA
>NW_026425146.1:13543-14303 GCF_001194135.2 Octopus bimaculoides
CATATATATATATATATATATCTATATCTATCTATATATCTATATCTATATATATATAGATATATATATATATGTATGCATATGAATTTAATTGAAAGTAAAGAGCGGATTCATGCGTGACCAATTTGCTCTACATATACAAACAAATATACATACATACATACATATATCTATCTATCTATCTATCTATCTATCTATCTATCTATCTATCTATCTATCTATCTATCTATCTATCTATCTATCTATGTCTGTCTATCACTCTTTCTACCTATATATCCCTTTACCTCTATCATTCTGTTTCTTTCTCTCTCTCTTTCTCTCCCTCTCTATCTCTCTATGCCCTTATGTCTCGCTCTCTCACTCTCTCTACCTGTCTGTCTCTCTCTGTCTATCTATCTCTCTATCAATCAATCAATCTATCTATCTATCTATCCTCCTCACCGAACCCAATTTCCCTAACATCAATCCCAAACGCCCTACATCTTTACCACCACCACCACCACCACCACCAGCAGCATCTTTCTCTCCATCCGACACCTCCCCTCCTCCCCTCCTTTTCCCTACTCCTTCCATCTCGAGACCCAAACCTCTTTTGCCTATACATCCTCCGTCCCCACTTCAAGAACCGTCCACCCCCCCCTTCTTATGCACGCCGCCGTTTCGCCTTAGCTCCTCTGCTCCTCCGCCAGATTTGTCTCCCTGCTTTTTTCCATCTCCACAGAACCAACCGTTCCTACTTCTGATTTCCACTCCAAGAAGA
>NW_026425146.1:15218-18086 GCF_001194135.2 Octopus bimaculoides
ATATATATATATATATATATATACATATATATATACACACGAAACCTCAATTATACCTCCCCACGCGCGCGCGCACCTAACGGTCGCCCTAATTCCACGCAGAAAGCGGTTTAACGGTTAAAACACGGCCATTTTCGAGGGAGCTTCTCTAGAAATCCCCCTCTCTCTCTTTCTCTGCCAATCAGTCTACCCTCTCGCACTACTCCTCCTTTATTCCTCTCACTCTTTCTCTCTGTCTCTTTGCTATTACTTTATCTATCCTACCTCCTCTTCTGTCTTCCCTTTACTGGTACCTCCTCCCACCACCACCACCACCAGCCACAACTTTGTGTCTTGTCTGCCTTCCCTTTCTACTCTCTCTCTCTCTATTATATTACGCTCTCTCTTTTCCCTCTCTGTCTCTTACATTTCTCCCTCTCTCTTATATTACGCTCTCTCTTTTCCCTCTCTGTCTCTTACATTACGCTCTCTCTTTTCCCTCCCTGTCTCTTATATTACGCTCTCTCTTTTCCTTCCCCTCCTCTTATCTTACACTATCTCTCCTTTCTCTTCCTCTCTCCCCTTTCTATCTCTTACTCTATCTTTCTCGTGACGCAGTCCTCTTGCTGTCTTTCCCCACTTTCCACCACCACGGCTACAATTGTAGCCTTGTATTCATGTCCTTTCCCCCTCTCTATCTCTTTCTCTATCTCTTTCTCTCTCTTTCTCTCACTATTTTCTCTCTTTCTCTCTCTCTATCTCTCATTCTTTCTCTTTTCACCTTTAGTTTTTGCTTCTTTCCTCCTTTCTATCACCAACACTTGCCTCCTCTCTCTCTCCTCTCCCCTATCTTTCTCTCTTTGTAATTTACTCTTTCTTCTCCTCCCACTCCGTTATACTTTCTTGGCTTACATTCTCTCCTACCCTCCCTCCGTCTCTCTCCTAAAAACTCTATCACTTTCCCTTCTCCTTTCCTTTTCTCTTTCTACATCTATCCCCCTTTCTACTTTACCCTCCTTCCTCCTCCCGTGCAACTTTCATATGTTCTTCCCATTCCTCCCCTTCTCTTACGTTCTTTTTCTCCCCTCTCCCTATTACTCCCCTCTTATTATATATTCCATCTCCTATGTCCCCCTCTATCTCCCTCTCTCATACACCCTTGCTCTCTATTACCTCACTCTCTTCTTTATTTTCTCTTATATCCCTTGCCTTCTGACCGAGACAAAGTTTTCCTCAGCCAACGAGGGAACTCTAAGTGACCGCTTGGCTTGCTAGAAATAGCAACCAATTCTCCCTCAAATCACACCGTACTGTCTTATGTACGTATATGTATGTATATATGGACCAACGAGGTATAACTGAAGGTGGTAAGTAGGTCTACTAAAAATAGTAGTCAAATCTCCCTCAAATCGCATCCTGCTGTCTTATGCATATATGCACGTACGTACGTACGTACGTATGTATGTATGCATATACATACATACTAAGCTAAATTGAAGACAGCATGTTCTTTGTCTATCTCCTTACCTTCTTGGAGGTTTTAGGTAAAATTATGCTAATGTGTCCATCTGTTTTAATTTAATTTAATTTAATTCTGTCTTTATGCAGCTGAGTATTGCTCTGCATTTAAATTGATGTAATGGTTGCATAGTTCAACTAAATGGAGTCGCTTGAAACGATCGTACTGCATTACCTCTGGATATCCTGTTGCTTATTTTGATATGTATGTGCGAACGAGGCGACCTCTACATAGTAACTAGACTCCACCAAACCACACCCTACTATCTTATGTATGTATATACTGTATGCACGTTGAGTCAACGAGGTGACCTTTAAATGATGGCTAGATCTGCTGGGAATAATAGCCAAATCTCCCTTAAATCACATCTTACTGTTTAACGTATGGATATATGATTGAGTCGAGGAAGACCTTTATATGGTAGTTAGACCTGACAGAAATAGCAACCAAATCTCCCTCAATTCACAAAATACTATCTTATGCATATATGCATGAGCCAATGAAAGAGACTTCGACATCGTAGCAATATTTGGTAGAATTAACAAGCAAGTCTACGTTTTGTAGCAAGATTCGATACCGAATCGGCGAATTGCCGTTTACAATCACGGTTTAGCAACAGCATTTTCATGTGATCAGCCGAGTTATGGACTAATCAGAAGTCAGACATCACGTAATAAATCCTTCTAGAAGCTCCAGAATATTGTCGCTACAAGGCCAACAAATAGACACGTTTTGAAAGCCAAAGCTCAGAGTATGGCGGCCTGCAGTTCAGGTAACGACATACTCACGGCTGTTAGTCAACCATGATAATCTTCTAAAGTACGTCAGCGCGAATCTAGGTGTCTGGCCGTATAGCCTTTCGTGTTTATTTTCACTGTTTCCTTTTCCTGTCTTGTTTTCTGTCCGCCACTACATTCCTCCACGGTACAAATTTAATTTGTGGTCCGTGGGAAGAGCCATTCTAACAATGCGAGTATTATGAATTTTAGAGGGTAAAATATTTTTTCTGGGAACGAATTACGATTTATAACATTGTTGCTATGAGAAACTATTGCTCGGCTCTACGAATTTTCGCTTTACGAGCGGCCTCAGGGGAACAAATCAACTCGTATATTGAGACATTACTATATATATATATATATATATATACATACATACATACATAATTAAGGGATCGCCAACAGTTGCTTCACCACATACCGAAGTTCAGAAATAGCAGCTAAAGTGCTAAAACTCCAACAGATAGCAATTCTTCACCGATAATGGTGTTTACATACCGAAGTGCTTGGTAAAAATAATTAATTATTAATTTATTAATAAATTAATATTCCTTTACCCTTTTATTTGTAATATATATATATATATATATA
>NW_026425146.1:18209-18908 GCF_001194135.2 Octopus bimaculoides
ATGTGTGAGCGTGCGCATGTCTTTGTCTGTGTCTGTTCCACCCCACCGCTTGGCAGCCGGTGTTGGTGTGTTTACGCCGCTGTAATAAGCGTTTCGGCAAAAGAGACCAGGCTTGAAAAATAAATAAAAAAATACTATAAAGTCGATTCATTAAACTAAAAATACTTCAAGGCTGTACTCCAGCATGGCCGTAGTCTAATGACTGAAGCAAGTAAAAGATAAGAGAAACTAAATCATAAAGGATTTGTTCGTTGATTAATTCGCCCACGCGCATGCGTACAAGAGCGGGGACAGGCCCAAGCAATGCACAGAGGACAAGGGAACGGAACAGCTAAGAGGCAGAAAGTGGGGTAGGGTTTCGCAGTGAACAGCGTAGCAGAGAGCAAAGACAAAATTAACTTATTGTTTAGGGGAGCTTTGCAGGTTAATCCCGGTTAATCCTCTCAAATCTCACTGCGGTGTTGGTGTTAGAGGTGTTGACGGTGTGGTGGTGGTGGTGGTGGTTGCAGTGGTGATGGTGGTCGTGGTGGTGGTGGTATTGTCAAAGTAGTAGTAGCTGGAGGTTTTGGTTTTGCAGTTTGTAGTATTTATCATCGTAGATCTATCTATCTATCTATCTATCTATCTATCTATCTATCTATCTATCTATCTATCTATCTATCTATCTATCTATATATATATATATATATATATATAGAT